>NC_133390.1:125166082-125288582 GCF_047511655.1 Castor canadensis
ATTTGTTGCCCTTAACGCAGAGAAACTAAAGCAGATACCTTAAAAGCAACTGAGGTCAATAGGAGAAGGGGATCAGGAACTAGAGAGAAGATTAGATCAAAAAGAATTAACCTAGAAGGTAACACACATGCACAGGAAATTAACGTGAGTCAACTCCCTGTATAGCTATCCTTATCTCAACCTTATCTTGTTCCTTCCTATTATTGCTTATACTCTTTCTTCAACAAAATTAGAGATAAGGCAAAATAGTTTCTGCCGGGTATCGAGAGGGTGGGGGGTGGGGGGTAATGGAGGGGGTAGGGGAAAAGGGGAGAAATGATCCAAGCATTGTATGCACATATGAATAATAAAAAAATAAAAATTTAAAAAAAATAAAATAAAATATCCCTTAATGTCTCACACTTGATCAGCTCATTATGCTCACCAGTCTTCCGGAGAACAGAAGCAATCCTTTTTGTGAAGAAATTGCATCAAAAATTTCCCATAGAAAACTAGAGCTTCAGACTTCAGCAGTGTGGCACAAGAAGCTGAAACTCTGAGAGAACTAAAATATATTCTACTTCAGTAAAAGATTACCTTTTGGGGCCTAGATACAGGTGTGTTCTAAGGTCAGACCATAGCAGGAAATTTAGAACCACCCGATGGGCTTAGTCTCACAAGGGATACTCAGAATCCCCATTCAGATCAGAAGGACACTGGTGTGTCATCGAGGAGTGAAGCCTGCCTCTCTCTCTCTCCCTTCCTAGAATTACTCTAATTAGACAGTGCAATTGAAGAAAACTTCCACAAAATTTAATGGCAATGATTTTTAAAGAAAAAAGTTTTTCAGTGCGTTCCAGACTTGGTCCCAGCTAACCTCTGGATAGCAAATTGGGAGGTCCCAGTCCAGTAGAGCTTAAAGCCCCCCTCCTATAACCAGCATGGATGCTCAGAGCTTCTCATATTCAGTACATTGTTGGCTGTCCCCAAAAGCATGTGCTTTGTATTGTGACAGACAGCTTCAGGCGATGCCAGGAACTCTTCTTGAATGATCAACCTTTGCAAGGTAGCACAAGAAAAACGCATTATTTTTGTTTTTATTCAGGAATTTCTGGCAAAATTGCCATGCCTTTTTTCTGTAATGTAGTGCCTTTGTTTGATGTAGCTTTCCCAATAAAATGATGAAGACCCAAATAGGACCAAGAAAGTTCTCCAAGTTGAAAAAGCAGAGGTTGTTCTAATAGTACCTATCTTTATTGTTTAAAGTGCAAAGTACTTAGGATAAAACCATTAATCAAAAGAATTAATGCTCACTACTCAACAGAGTAGTGCTGAGAAAGAATTATACAGACTGAAGTGACATAGAGTCCTGAGCAGGGCCTGACTTGGGGAGGGACCTCCAGGAGGCCTTTGGAGGAGGCAGTATTTAAGCTGAGACTTAGAGAACCAGGAGGAGCTAAGCAAGGGGAGAGCCAGGAGGAAAGTTGTACAAAAAAATATTCTCAGTGAAAACAATGGGTCAGGTATGCTGGGGACTCTGGAAGAATACCACTGTGACTACAATATCATAAAGAAAGGAGACGATGGAATGACATGCTCTTGAAGAAGAACCTAGGCTCAGGATATTACACAGAATGAGTTTTAAAGTGGCCTTCACCTGTCATCTTGTAAAGTAGTCACTGACACAAGGCTGCACATTCATTTCTCTCCTGAGTTGCTCTTTGGATGTATCCCCAGAATTCATGGGTTGGAAACTTGAACCTCACTGCAGTCGTCTTGAGAAGTGGGACCTTTGGGAGGTGATAAGAACTCATTAATCAACTCGTGGATTAATGGGTCATGAAGCAAGTGGGTTAGCTATCACCAAGATAAGACCATTATCAAAGTGAGATTGGCCATCTTGCAAGAGCCCTCCTACCCATGAGATGTCCCACACCACCTCAAGACTCTGCAGCATCAAGGCCTTCACCAGATGCCTGTGCTATGCTCTTGCACTTCCCAGCCTCCCTAACTTTGAGCTAAATGAATCTCTATTCTTTATAAATATCTCAGACTGCACTATGCCATCATAGCAGCAGGAAACTGAGGCATACTTCTTAATTTATTGTCTTGTCTAGAGTTCTGTGAATCTATGCTTACCTTACTTTCTGTTACATGATTGACTGCTCTTTCTCATGCATTGCCCTTCCCTGTTCTATTAATCACTATCAATATTAGAGGGCCCCAGGGGCTTATATTTACCTCTCTGCTCTTGTTCTTCCTCATCCAAACTCTTGATAATGCAGTGGTACTTTAAGTCCACCTTAACATGTTTAATAGACATTATTAGATCACAAGTTCTTTTTTTTTTAATTTTTTTATTTTATTATTCATATATGCATACAAGGCTTGGGTCATTTCTCCCCCTGCCCCCACCCCCTCCCTTACCACCCACTCCGCCCCCTCCCTCTCCCCCCACCTCAATACCCAGCAGAAACTATTTTGCCCTTATCTCTAATTTTGTTGAAGAGAGAGTATAAGCAATAATAGGGAGGAACAAGGGTTTTTGATGGTTGAGATAAGGATAGCTATACAGTGAATTGACTCACATTAATTTCCTGTGCGTGTGTGTTACCTTCTAGGTTAATTCTTTTTGATCTCACCTTTTCTCTAGTTCCTGGTCCCCTTTTCCTATTGGCTTCAGTTGCTTTTAAGGTATCTGCTTTAGTTTCTCTGCATTAAGGTCAACAAATGCTAGCTACTTTTTTAGGTGTCTTACCTATCCTCATCCCTCCCTTGTGTGCCCTCGCTTTTATCATGTGCTCAAAGTCCAATCCCATTGTTGTGTTTGCCCTTGATCTAATGTCCACATATGAGGGAGAACATACGATTTTTGGTCTTTTGGGCCAGGCTAACCTCACTCAGAATGATGTTCTCCAATTCCATCCATTTACCAGTGAATGATAACATTTCGTTCTCCTTCACAGTTGCATAAAATTCCATTGTGTATAGATACCACATTTTCTTAATTCATTTGTCAGTGGTGGGGCATCTTGGCTGTTTCCATAACTTGGCTATTGTGAATAGTGCCGCAATAAACATGGGTGTGCAGGTGCCTCTGGAGTAACCTGTGTCACAGTCTTTTGGGTATATCCCCAAGAGTGGTATTGCTGGATCAAATGGTAGATCGATGTCCAGCTTTTTAAGTAGCCTCCAAATTTTTTTCCAGAGTGGTTGTACTAGTTTACATTCCCACCAACAGTGTAAGAGGGTTCCTTTTTCCCGCATCCTCGCCAACACCTGTTGGTGGTGGTGTTGCTGATGATGGCTATTCTAACAGGGGTGAGGTGGAATCTTAGCGTGGTTTTAATTTGCATTTCCTTTATTGCTAGAGATGGTGAACATTTTTTCATGTGGTTTTTGGCCATTTGAATTTCTTCTTTTGAGAAAGTTCTGTTTAGTTCACTTGCCCATTTCTTTATTGGTTCATTAGTTTTGGGAGAATTTAGTTTTTTAAGTTCCGTATATATTCTGGTTATCAGTCCTTTGTCTGATGTATAGTTGGCAAATATTTTCTCCCACTCTGTAGGTGTTCTCTTCAGTTTAGAGACCATTTCTTTTGATGAACAGAAGCTTTTTAGCTTTATGAGGTCCCATTTATCTATGCTAGCTCTTAGTTGCTGTGCTGCTGGGATTTCCTTGAGAAAGTTCTTATCTATACCTACTAACTCCAGAGTATTTCCTACTCTTTCCTGTATCAACTTTAGAGTTTGGGGTCTGATATTAAGATCCTTGATCCATTTTGAGTTAACATTGGTATACGGTGATATACATGGATCTAGTTTCAGTTTTTTGCAGACTGCTAACCAGTTTTCCCAGCAGTTTTTGTTGAAGAGGCTGCTATTTCTCCATTGTATATTTTTAGCTCCTTTGTCAAAGACAAGTTGGTTATAGTTGTGTGGCTTCATATCTGGGTCCTCTATTCTGTTCCACCGGTCTTCATGTCTGTTTTTGTGCCAGTACCATGCTGTTTTTATTGTTATTGCTTTGTAATATAGTTTGAAGTCAGGTATTGTGATACCTCCTGCATTGTTCTTTTGACTGAGTATTGCCTTGGCTATTCGTGGCCTCTTGTGTTTCCATATAAATTTAACAGTAGATTTTTCAGTCTCTTTAATGAATGTCATTGGAATTTTGATGGGAATTGCATTAAACATGTAGATTACTTTCGGGAGTATCGACATTTTTACTATATTGATTCTACCAATCCATGAGCATGGGAGATCTCTCCACTTTCTATAGTCTTCCTCAATCTCTTTCTTCAGAAGTGTATAGTTTTCCTTGTAGAGGTCTTTCACATCTTTTGTTAGGTTTACACCTAGGTATTTGATTTTTTTGGAGGCTATTGTAAATGGAATTGTTTTCATACATTCTTTTTCAGTTTGCTCATTGTTAGTGTATAGAAATGCTAATGATTTTTCTATGTTGGTTTTATATCCTGCTACCTTGCTATTGATGATGTCTAGAAGCTTCTGAGTAGAGTTTTTTGGGTCTTTAAGGTATAGGATCATGTCATCTGCAAATAGGGATATTTTGACTGATTCTTCACCTATTTGTATTCCTTTTATTCCTTCTTCTTGCCTAATTGCTCTGGCTAGGAATTCCAGTACTATGTTGAATAGGAGTGGAGATAGTGGGCATCCTTGTCTGGTTCCTGATTTTAGAGGGAATGGTTTCAGTTTTTCTCCATTAAGTCATATATAGCTTTTATAATGTTGAGGTACTTTCCTTCTATTCCTAGTTTTCTTAGTGCTTTTATCATGAAATGGTGTTGGATCTTATCAAAGGCTTTTTCTGCATCTATTGAGATGATCAAGTGGTTTTTGTCTTTGCTTCTGTTAATGTGGTTTATTACATTTATTGATTTTCATATGTTGAACCACCCCTGTATCCCTGGGATGAAGCCTACTTGGTCGTGGTGAATAATCTTTTTGATGTGTTGTTGAATTCAATTTGCCATTATTTTGTTGAGGATTTTTGCATCAATGTTCATTAAGGAGATTGGCCTATAGTTCTCCTTTTTGGAGGTGTCTTTGCCTGGTTTTTGATGAGTGTAATACTGGCTTCATAAAATGTGTTCAGCAGTTTTCCTTCCCTTTCTAGTTCATGGAAAAGTTTAAGGAGGGTTGGTGTCAGTTCTTCTTTAAAGATCTGATAGAATTCAGCAGAGAATCCATCAGGTCCTGGACATTTCTTTTTGGGGAGACTCTTGATTGCTGCTTCAATTTCATTTTGTGTTATAGATCTATTCAGGTGATTAATTTCCTCTTGGTTCAGCTTTGGGTGATCATATGTATCTAGAAATCTGTCCATTTCTTTTAGATTTTCAAATTTATTTGAATATAGGTATTTTAAGTAGTCTCTGATGATTTCCTGGACTTCCATGGTGTTTGTTGTTATCTCCCCTTTTGCATTCCTGATTCTACTAATTTGGGTTTTTTCTCTCCTCATTTTAGTCAGGTTTGCCAGGGGTCTATCGATCTTGTTTATTTTTTCGAAGAACCAACTTTTTGTTTCATTAATTCTTTGTATGGTTTTTTTGGTTTCTATTTTGTTGATTTCAGCTCTTATTTTTATGATTTCTCTCCTTCTATTTGTTTTGGGATTTGCTTGTTCTTGTTTTTCTAGGAGTTTGAGATGTATCATTAGGTCATTGATTTGGGATCTTTCAGTCTTTTTAATATATGCACTCATGGCTATAAACTTTCCTCTCAGGACTGCCTTTCCTGTGTCCCATAGGTTCCAAAAGGTTGTATTTTCATTTTCATTGACTTCCAGGAACTTTTTAATTTCCTCTTTTATTTCATCGATTATCCATTCTTCATTAAGTAATGAGTTATTTAGTTTCCAACTGTTTGCATGTTTTTTGTCTTTACTTTTGTTGCTGAGTTCTAGTTTTACTGCATTGTGATCAGATAGTATGCACGGTATAATTTCTATTTTCTTATATTTGCTGAGACTTGCTTTGTGCCCTAGGATATGATCTATTTTGGAGAAGGTTCCATGGGCTGCCGAGAAGAGTGTATATTGTGTAGAGGTTGGATGAAATGTTCTGTAGACATCTACTAGGTCCATTTGATCTATTGCATATTTTAGATCTTGAATTTCTTTATTGATTTTTTGTTTGGATGACCTATCTATTGATGATAATGGGGTGTTAAAGTCTCCCACAACCAATGTGTTGGTGTTTATATATGCTTTTAGGACTTTCAGGGTATGTTTGATGAAATTGGGTGCGTTGACATTGGGTGCATACAGCTTGATAATTATTATTTCCTTTTGGTCTATTTCCCCTTTTATTAGTATGGAATGTCCTTCTTTATCTCGTTTGAGCAATGTAGGTTGAAGTCTACGTTGTCAGATATAAGTATTGCTACTCCTGCCTGTTTTCGGGGGCCATTGGCTTGGTAAATCTTCTTCCAGCCTTTTATCCTAAGCCTATGCTTATTTCTGTAGGTGAGATGGGTCTCCTGTAAGCAACAAATTGTTGGATCTTCCTTTTTAATCCATTTTGTCAAGCGGTGCCTTTTGATGGGTGAATTAAGTCCGTTAACATTAAGCGTTAGTACTGATAGGTATGTGGTGATTCCTGTCATTTAGTTGTCTTAGTTGTTTGAAGGTTTGATTGTGTGTACCTAAGTTGAGGTTACTCTCTACTGTCTTGCTTTTTCTTTTCCTGTGATTTGTGCTGCCTGTTTTTTCATGGTTAAGTTGAGTTTCACTTTCTGTGTGCAGAATCCCTTGCAGAATCCTCTGTAGTGGTAGCTTTGTGGTTACATATTGTTTTAGTTTCTGCTTATCATGGAAGACTTTTATTGCTCCATCTATTTTTAATGATAGTTTTGCTGGGTAGAGTATCCTAGGGTTGAAGTTATTTTCATTAAGTGCCTGGAAGATCTCCCCATGCTCTTCTTGCTTTTATTGTTTCTGTTGAGAAGTCTGCTGTGATTTTGATGGGTTTACCTTTGTATGTTACTTGTTTTTTTCTCTCTTACAGTCTTCAATATTCTTTCCTTAGTTTCTGAACTTGTTGTTTTAATGATGATATGTCGTGGAGTATTTCTATTTTGATCTGGTCTGTTTGGTGTCCTGGAGGCCTTTTGCATCTGTATGGGAATATCTTTCTCTAGATTTGGGAAATTTTCTGTTATTATTTTGTTGAATATATTACACATTCCCTTCACTTGCACCTCTTCTTCTTCTTCGATTCCCATGATTCTCAAGTTTGGTTTTTTGATGGAGTCAGTGAGTTCTTGCATTTTCTTTTTCTTTTTTTTTTCTTTCTGACTGTGGGCACATTATTTTTTTTTTTCATTTTTCTTTTATTATTCATATGTGCATATGAGGCTTGGTTCATTTCTCCCCCCTGCCCCCACCCCCTCCCTTACCACCCACTCCACCCTCTCCCTCTCCCCCCCCAATACCCAGCAGAAACTATTTTGCCCTTATTTCTAATTTTGTTGTAGAGAGAGTATAAGCAATAATAGGAAGGAACAAGGGTTTTTGCTGGTTGAGATAAGGATAGCTATACAGGGCATTGACTCACATTGATTTCCTGTGGTGGGTGTTACCTTCTAGGTTAATTCCTTTTTTTTTTTGATCTAACCTTTTCTCTAGTACCTGTTCCCCTTTTCCTATTGGCCTCAGTTGCTTTAAGGTATCTGCTTTAGTTTATCTGCGTTAAGGGCAACAAATGCTAGCTAGTTTTTTTTTAGGTGTCTTACCTATCCTCACCCCTTCCTTTTGATGGAGTTGGTGAGTTCTTGCATTTTCTTTTCACAGGTCTTGAGTTGTTTAATTAATAGTTCTTTGGTTTTTCCTTTAATTACCATTTCATCTTCAAGTTCTGAGATTCTGTCTTCTGTTCGTTCTATTCTGCTGGATTGGCCTTCCATTTTGTTTTGCAGTTCTGTTGCGTTCTTTTTTCTGAGGTTTTCCACATCCTGGGTGGTTTCCTCTTTAATGTTGTCTATTTTTGTCCTGAGTTCATTTATCCATTTATTCATCGTGTTCTCTGTTTCACTTTGATGTTTATACAGTGCTTCCTTTATTTCTTCTTTTGCTTTTTCAAATTCTCTATTTTTGTTGTCTTGGAATTTCTTGAGTGTCTCCTGTACGTTTTGGTTGACCCTATCCAGTATCATCTCTATAAAATTCTCATTGAGTACTTGTAGTATGTCTTCTTTTAAATTATTCTTGTGGGCTTCATTGGGTCCTTTGGCATAGTTTATCTTCATTTTGTTGGAGTCTGGATCTGAGTTTCTGTTCTCTTCATTCCCCTCTGGTTCCTGTACTAATTTTTTGCTGTGGGGAAACTGGTTTCCCTGTTTTTTCTGTCTTCCTATCATTGTCTTTGGTGTTGTTACTGTCCCTGTACTGTGTGCAATTAAGTATTTTCTAGCTTGTAATAATAACAATGGTAATATTTAGAATGAAAGGGTGAGCTGAGATGGAAAGCAAGGAGTTAAAGAAAGGAGGAAAACAAATACACAGACAAGAAGGAGAAAACAGAACAAGGTATCAGACAAGAAAGTTTCAAAGGTATAAACAGGGAGCGTTAGTATACTAATTGACAGTAAGCCGAACAGGCATTAGAGAGACAGAGAGAGGATTGAAAATCAAAAATAAAAAAAATAAAGATAAGAATAAAAATAAAAAATAAGTAAATGAAAGAAATATCTATATATAAAAATGAATTAAAATAAGATGAAAAATAGAAAATTACAAAAAAAACCCAAAAAACCTCCACATTGAAATGCAATGAAGTTTCAGTCTTAATAATTTGGTTGTCCGTCTCAGTCTCCAATCCTGGAGATGGTGCCTCAGATGTTGTTCTGTAGTTGTCTCATCAAAGGGGACACATAAGTAGAACAAAACTACACACACACACACACACACACAAAAGCCCCACCAAGTTTCCCAAGTTGAAATGCAATACAGTTTCAGTAACTTTTTCAGCATGCAGGTGTAATTCAGTTGTTCTCTCATCAAGGGTTGGGAGAAAAGGAAAAAAAAGAGTGTGGGGACAGTTCTGAGAATGGTATCTGCAGCTGTGGCTTGCCTGCCTGCTGCTGTCAGCCTGCTGTTGCTGGAGGCATTATTTATGCAGATCTCTGGGGTGAGCTTAGCACTCACCTGGCCCCGCAGGCTTTGTTTGCTCAGAGTTCTCCTGTGCGGGAGCCTCTGCTACAAGCTTTCCCCTTTCCAAGCACTGGGAAAGGTGACACTGCCCCCACGTTGTCAGGCCTGCGTGTTTATTTACAGTTCATGTGGGAGGTGGGTCTTCCCCCTTCTCCTGTGGAGTTTTCCTCCCACCACCACTTTCACAAACTTTCCTGCTCCTGATTACTGGGCGGTGCTGCTGCTCCTGCCAGCCACCATGTTTGTTTACAGTTCACCTGGGAAGTGGGTCTTCCCTCCTCTCCTGTGGAGTTTTCCTCCCTCCACCACTCTCACAAGCTTTCCCGCTCCTAGTTGCTGGGCGTGCGCCCCTGCTCCTGCCAGAGCCTCTCTGGCCCGCCCGGCTTGTTTATTTACAGTCCCGGGAAGGATTCCCTTCCCCCAATCTTCAGCACTCAGTGTGCCCCACCCTCTTTCCCATGTGTCTTTATTGTTCTTACTGCTTATTAGTCAGTTTCTCTTTTGTTCCCTGGGTGGGGGTCAGGCTGTCGAGGAAGCTATGCTGCTCTGGCCCTGGCTTGTCTGTGAGAGTACCGTGGTACCATGAAGCTCACCTGGTCCACGTCTTCCTATGCCATCTGGGCACAGGCGACTGGTGGCCCAGGGGCCCTCCTGGTTTCTCTGTTTAACCTGAAGTGGAGATTCTCTTTGCCAGCTGGAGGTGTGGAGGGGTCAAAGTTATGCCTCTTCTCAGTGATTATGCCTGCAAAGTGTGTCTCCAGCATCTCTCCAAGATTTCACTATAGGAGGCTCGCTTTCTGCTTCCTCCCTCTAGCCGCCATCTTGGAATCTCTCATCACAAGTTCTTAATTCCCACCTCCATTCCTATTTCACACCTCTTTCCCCATCGCCTAATGGCACAGCCCTCCTTCCCTCTACTTGACGCTCAAGCTGAAGACCTAGGAAATGCCTCTCTCCCTTCTCTCTCTCTCTCTCTCACATACATACTTCTCTATTCCCTTATTTACACAACCTATCACTTTGATCTATCATTCCTCCTTCCTAACATCTTCTCTTGATCAAGTCTGACAATCATTCCAGCATACTTAGAGCATGAGTATCTTTGTCCTCCTTGCTTGCCACCCAGTGACCAGTGATCTTGTGAAAGCAGTGTCAGATTTTATCATTCCTTCCAATGGCTTCCCATTGCACTTGGAAGGCAATCCAACCTACAAGGCCAGGTGACATGGCCTTGCTGTTTGACTAAAGCTCATCTTATACCACCCTCCCCCTGTTCAGTGGGCTCCACAACTGACGTCACTTCTTTTCCTGTGATTTACCAAGCTATAGGTGGGTACCTAACTGTGGACCAGCTGCATTACCATTGCCCTTTGGAGAATATTCTTTCCAGTTTCCATGTGGCTGATTCCTCACCTCAGCTCTCAGTTGCTGTCTCAGAATTTTGCCTGGCCTCCAGTGCAAAGGAGCTATCTGCCTTATCCCATTATTCTCAATCTTATTACACTATTTCTTCCTTTGTACTTTCCATAATCTCCAACAATGGTGTTTGTTTAATTGTCTAGTGGTTTATATTCTGTCTACCCTCACCAACACTTTCAGAGGAAGTACTATATCTCCCACACCTATGGCCAAGTATATGAGTGGAAACTATGGTCCTCTTGCTAGCTAGAGGCTCTTTTATAGGGACTTCCGAGGAAGTTCCCTGTAGTATAGGTGGTAAAAGGTGAAGTAGATGAAATAGATGGTCACATATTCCTCTGCAGCTAAGAGGTTTGCTGATGGGGTGAATCACTCCCTAGATAAGCATCAACTGGCTCTAAAATCTTATGTTTAACCAGATACCATCCAGATACCATGGCTGCCTCATATTTAGTGTACCTCTGAAACTAAGAGTAGCTTAGTTTGTATCATGCAAATAAAAGAAAAATAATTTTCTCTTTTTACTATTCTCAAGGAGTTCACAAACCAAATGAGAACTGGCTACAATATGATATAGAGTATCTGATAATAGACAGGTAGAAATGAAAGTTTAGATAGGAGAAAGTTCATTCTGTATGACAGTAAGATAGCAAAGGTGGTGGCTCAGAGGGAGTGACATCTGGACAAGTCTTTAATAGACAACTATGATGACCAGAGCAGGCAGGAAGTTGCTCAGCTGGGAATTGTTTGACGTTAGCCAATGTGCCTATGCATAGCTTGTTCCTAAAGCAATAAGTCATGTCAGGGATGAGAGTGAGCAATTACGTGACATAGTTTGCTATTGGTCATGGTTGCAGCTCTACAATTCTATGTTTCTGTGCAAACACTATAGATCTGAATTCATGAACTGAATGTAGTTAACAGATGTCTTTTGTTTGATCTGCAGTGTTTAAAGAATTCTAATTTGATGGCAACATTACAAGTCAGGAATTTTTTTATCTTCTTTGGCGAAATATCTACTCATGTTCTTTGAGCATTTTTTAATCAAATTTTTTCTTTACATTGAGTCATAAAATTTCCTTTTGAACTTTGGATATTAAGTCTTCACAGATAAATGGTTTGCAAATATTTTTCACATGATGTAGGTCATCTTTTCATTTTGTTGATTATTTTCCCTGCTATGCAGAAGTTTTTTAGTTTAACATAGAAATAACTATTTATTTTTTGTTTTAGCTGCTGGCATTTTGACTGTCACATCCAAAACAATTATTGCCAACACCAATGCCAAGGAGCTTTTTCTCTATTTTTTCTAGTTTTTCTAAGCTTCATGTCTCATGTTTAAGTCTTTAATTAATTTTAAGCTAATATTTGTGTAAGGTAAATATCAAATTTCATTCTATTGTCTGTGGCTATCCAGTTTCTGCCTTTCATTCTTTTAGTTATATCCTTTGGCAATTACTTTAGTAAGTAACTAAGATATTTGATAATTTCTTAATTTTCACAAAGTACAATTTATCAATTTCTTCCTTTATTATCAGTGCTTTTTTGGCCTGTTTTAAATTTTATTTTTTCATTCTTCATTGCTACTATATATTTATACCTGCATATAAATATACATAGTATATATACATAGAATTAATATTTATATACTGATGTTTTACCCTGCAACTATAATAAATCTGCTTATTTGCTATATATTCAGTAATAGATCTTTTCTTGTCTTATCACACATTCTAGAACCAAAGAAACATGACTTCAATCCTAATCTTAAGAGTTTACTTTCAGTGTTTCACTGGTAAGTATATTCTATCCCATCGTTACTAAAAATCCTTTCTCAGACTGAAAAAGAGTTCTCCTACTATAAATAGCTAAAATATTTTAAAACCATAAATATATTGAATTTTATAAAACATTTTATCTGCCATCTATTGAGACAATCATATGATGTTTTTCCCTTCATTTTCTTAATGTGAAAAATTGCATTTTTTTTAACCTTAATCAGTCTTGCTTTTCTAATACAAACCCAATCTGGTTATGATGCTATGCTTTTAAAATATTGATGGATTTTATTTGCAAATATTTTCTCTTGTTTTTTTTCAGCCAATGCTCTTTAAAGAGATTGACTTGTAATGTCAATCAATCTCACTGTATGTTAATCTTTCCTGTAATATCATTGTTAGAAATTGTTATCAGAGTTTTGGTGTCTTATACAATGAATTGAAAAGTGCTCCTTATTTTCCAGACTTTGCATGAGACTGATATTTTTTCCATAAATATTTGGAAAAAATTACCAGCAAAGCCAATTGGATCTGGAATTTTCTTTATTGGATTTTTTTCATTGTATATTGGAATACACGTACACACATATATCTATATATACATACACACACATATATATATGCACATAGAAGGAGAAAATTTTAGTATATATATACTGAATATATATAATTCATTATACATATAATACTCAAATATATAAACTCATTGTGTATACATTGAAGATTTCAATATATATACATATATATGAATTTTCTTTATCCAGTTTTTTCCTGTGTGTGTATGCATATGAGTGGTATGTTTATTTTTAAATATATTTACATATACATATGTGCACATATATTATTGGGATATGGAGTTTGGATAACTAGAATAGATACTGTTTTAAAACATGGGAGAATGAAAGACTCAGAGTAATTACTGGCCCAAAGCAATTCTGTAAGTCAGCTGAACAAGAATACTTAGGAGGAAATTCTTCTACTTGTCACAAAATGGATGAGTTTGGAGGACATTAATGGTAAGTAAAATAAGCCAGAAACAGAAAGAAATATTGCATGATTATATATATTATATAATCTCTCTATATAATCTGTATATATATATTCTATATACAAATATACATGGAATATCACCAAAAAGACATCAATCTTATTGTTCAGTTGCCTTTATTTCCTGGAATCTTTAAGAAAATAATTTTGTCTTTGTATTTAGCAGTTTAGCAGTGAGTTTAGGTGTGTCTTGCTTTGCATTTACCTTGTTGAGATGATAGAAATTTTTGAATCAGTGTCTTGATATTTTGCCTCATTTTTAAGATATTGTTTGTCAGTTTATCTTCAGATATGTTTCTTTCTCACTCTCTCCTATTTCTTTCTCCTTTCTTGAAGGAACTCAATTCAAAACTATTAAACCTTTCATTCCTTGACCATGCTTCCTTTTTTAGTTATCTATTGCTGCATCATAAACTACTCCAAAATTAATATGCAAAAACAACAATCACATTCTTAACACAATTCTGTGTCAGGAATGTTGTTCTGACAAAACCAAAAAATCAATGGGGATGGTCTCTCTCTGCTCCAAAATAACTGGAGCTTTAGCTGGAATGTCTTTAGTAGCTCAGGAACAGCCATATTGACTCAGCTGAGACAAAACATCCCAGGCTACATTTCTGCTTTCTGCTGGAGTTCTTCAGATCTTTTTCACATACTCCTTCTGAATGTCTGTGGTGGGCTTCCTCAAATCATGTTGCTTTAAGACTAAGTAGAGGAAATATTTCATGGAGTCAAGCTTCAACAGAAATACGTTTTTTACTCATCTTTTACATACACTGCTCCTTCAATTTCCCAGTGGTGAGAGAAAGTGTTATAGCCAAGCACAGAGTCAATATGAAGGCATCTTCAAGAGGGTGTGACCATGGGTAGGTGTAGTTCATTGGAAAGCAATGAGTCACATCCTCCTACATACGAAATACATTCACCCCTCTAGAGACATGGAAATTATCTAGGCTTACAGATCAACATTCCATCTTGTAAACGACTTTCAATTATCACTAAGACTCCTCAAGATATGGTTTCTTTGGTGCAGCTGTTCAGGTGTGCCTTATCTTGACCTACAGATCTATAAATAAAATACAAGGTATTTTCCCTCTCTACCCCCAACATCAATAGATAATAGGGATTGGATAACTAGAAAAATGTTTTGTTTTAAAACATGGAAGAATAAGAGACATAGTAATTACTGGGACAAAGTATGGCTCTTGGCTCTATCCCCTAGAATGTCAGTTTTACCTTCTGAGCTATCTTTCCTTTTACAGAAGAGTGGTCCCTGCGTGTAGCAGATTTTCTAGGCCTACTTGCAGTCCATAGAAGATTGGAAACCCAGAGGTCTCTTTTTAATTCTGAACCATCTGTGTTTCTTTTAGTCCAAGGAGATAAAGCTCCTTTATAACTTTTTGTGGGTTTATATAAATTTATAAGTCACTTCATTAAACACATCAACACATTTCATGATAATTTCCTTTATCTCTTACAATTTTTCAGAATGTTGTAGAATGATGTTCTTAAGATATTTAGATAACTTTTGTTTAGTGGAGCTGATTTATGAAGCACACATCTAAGGGTACTAGAATCTCATTTCACTAAGTGAGGTTAAGATACTCCCACCATACTTTGATATCTTGATAAGAGTCTTACAGCCTTACCCTTGACTCAGTCTTGATCTTGGGGTTCCAGTTCTCTGGCACATGCCCTAATATGTTTGGGCACTGTCATAAATGGTGCAGAAAAGTGTTCTGTTGATTACATTACTAAACATTATTAGTTCTATTCTTTCATTGTTTTCCTTCATTTTTCTGATAAAGTGAACTGTTCTTGCTTTAGTTTGTCTTTTATTTTCCTTGTACTTTATCATATGCAGGCGAAAGAAACCAAACAACACTTAACATGGCTCCTATGAATTTCCTACAGTAGTTCCCTGGGTTTATCAAGTACATGCTGTCATTGTGTGACACTCCCAAACAAGGACTGCCTTTTCTTCAGTCTCCGAAATTCTTCTTATTGCTTTTTCAGTATTTAGTTCTTCATCCCCACCATAAACTGCCTGGCTCCAAAGCCAATGCTGCATATTTTATCTTGTAGTTAAGAGCTGTTTTTATTTTAAACTTTTTAAATGATTTTTTTCCTGTGTCTTACACTGGGATATTTCTTACTGAAATTTTTTTCCAGTTTACTAATTATTTCTTCTCCCATGTCTGACCAGTTCATAAACACAACTATTAAGATCTAAACTTCATTCATTAAAATTTTCAGTTGAAGGGTCTGTGGAGTAGCTTAAGTGGTAGAACACCTACCTAGCAAGCATGAGTTCTTGAATTCAAACCCCAGTAACACCAATAAAAAGTTTTTTTTCAGTTATAAAATTGCATTTTGACTCTTTTGTATAAATTTTTGTTCTCTGACGAGCATCTTCATTTTATCATTTAATTTCTTATATATATATATATAAATTATATTTATTTTACATTTTATTGCAAATTATTTTGACCCATGGATCACCTAGGGCCTTTCATTTCACTGGTTGTTTTTGTTTGTTTATTGGTTTTTCAGCTCTCTCTCTTAGTTTGCATCTATTTTACCCTGTCTCCTGAAATGTCTGATAATTGTGAATGAATGCTGAGCATTGTGAGTGAAATATTGCATAGGCTTTGTGTGATGTCATTTTTTTTCTTAAGGAAAACTTCATCTTCTGTTAAGCAAGGCATTAGGGTCAGATCACCTTCATCCAATCAAAAATGGAGATGATTCAAGCCAGAAGTTTTGTTTTTTATGAAGTCTCATCTATTCCTGGTCTTTGCTTTCACTCCCAGGATATAGCCTCACAGGCCTCTTAATGGAATCCTGGCGTATTTACCAAACACCCTCCTTTGAAGTGCTCTGAAATTAAAATTCTGTCTCATCAGCACCCTGAGCCTAAAAAGCTGTGCTTAACATTTTAGCTTTTAGCTACTTCTCTGTGCTACTCTTACGTGCTTTCACTATACGCAGTTTGTAATTTTTCAAATGATTTCAGGGTAAAATATGCACAGAATTTTGGAATCACTCTTTTCCAGTTCCTTTTATCTGGGACATTCCACCCTCAAGTGCTGGCTCACTTAATAACCCATATGGGCAATTTTTCTGTCCTTGTTACTAATACTACTCAATGCCTGAACTGCCGCCACCTTTTCTGACTGGTTTCTTAGCCCCATGCCTATTACAAATTGGTAAATGTAGCAAGGAGAAAAGTATCTGGAATATTTGGCTCACCACAATACATTTTTCTTGAAATTCCAGATTGTTCTCTAAAGCTGCCTAGCCACTGTTTGTATGTGTGATGGTTGTTTTGCCTTACGCAGCTTTCATAGGTGTCTGGGCAGGTGATTGGCCTGGATACACAATTCCATCCTTACAAAACAGCAGAAGTTACATTCCATTATAAGATTTGCTGGTGGCATGTTTTATGTGAGACTTGGGTCATTATTATTGGCAACTCTAGAATTTTAGACCCACCCCCCTGAAACTAAACCTGATTTGATGCTGTCTGTCTTAGAAGCGTGTATCTGGAAAATACATGGAGGACACCCTTTTCTGGTCCCCTCACTCTGCTAGTGGCACATCAGTTTAGTGGGAAAGCTGAGATGAAGTTGAGACTAGATTCTAACCTCTAGGCCTCCAGTCCAATCTGGGTTTCTACACCATGCTTTCCTCATGAATAATGCCAAAACATGTTCTTAGAGTTTATTGCTCTAACCTTCAAAACGTCCTTAGGTAAAGTTAAGCTTTTTTTTTTTTTTGTGGTACTGGGGTGTGAACTCAGGACCTATACCTTGAGCTACTCCACTAGCCCTTTTCTGTGGTAAGGTTTTTTTAAAATAGGGTATCACAAACTATTTGCCTGGGCTGGCTTCAAACCATGATCCTCCTGATTACAGACATGAGCCACCGGCATCCAGCTAAAGTTTTTTTGCTTTTGTTTTTGTTTTTGCTTTTTTAGCCACAATAGCCTGAGAGTGAATGTACTCTTGAAATTGTGTAAGAAATTTCTAAAAATACACTGACAATGGTTAGTCAGCTCAGTTTCCCAGCAGAAAGCAAGCTACCATCCTTTCATCTTTCAGGTTTTATCCCTTAAAAAAAGGTCGTCTCCCAGACAAATGAATGACCGTGTCTGCAGACAGAAACATACAATAAAGGTCAGGCAGGGATAATGGTTCAAGACTGGGAAATGGTCACATCCATCGGTGGAACCTTGGGAATGAAAGCAGAGAAGTCCATTCATCTCAAAGGAGCTATAGGCCTCAGCCCAGGTTTGCTAAACAATTTCCATACTGGTGCCTCTTCTGTAGTCACTAACGTCCCTTAAGCAGGAGCCTCTCAGAAAACGGGTTTAATGATTTTCAGGATGTCTCTTATGTGGTTGGTCTGCTCTAGTGTGTGAATGATATATCTAGCTTAAAGAATTTTTAAGAACCAGAATTCTGCCTGACTCTCCATGTGAGACCTCATTTCCCCAGTGCTTATTCTTCCTGAAATTAAGTTCACTCCTGAGAGCTCTGGAGATTTGCCTACCCGGGAGGAGTCATTTCATTCCATACAAAGGCAGATCCTGAGGTCTCCTGGCCAAGAAGGAGGGCTTGACGTTAGGACCCCTTCTCTTTAGTACAAATCAATGCCATTGCTCCAACATGAAGCCAGCCAAAGGGCTTCAATGGAGCCTGGGCATCCTGACCATGCCACTTTCAGAGAGAGCTTCATTTATATCATCAGTGGTAATTACTATCCAGAAATTCATTAGGCTCTCTCTTCGTCAGCCCAGGCTACTGAAAGCACCAGGAATTCACAAGCACTTCACCCTGGGTTGCATAAAGGAGGACCCAGAATTGTTGCTATGGAATCAAGGAAAGTAAATAAATACAATTTTTAAGCCACAAGTTATTTCTTAGGAGATAACAGACACAAGAGGACTTTTGGAAAGACGTCTCCCATGTTTTGGGCATGCACGATAAGTGTCATTCACCAACAGAACAAGTCAGGAACTCTCTTCCAAGGGGCCACAGTAGAGAGGTAGTCTGAGAACTGCCTGCCAGGCAGCCTGTGCACAGGGTTCTCAGCAGGACACTGATCTGATCCACATCTACATCTTCCGTTGCAGCTCGCCCACTCCCAAAGTCCCCTCAATAATAGGAAGAACTAAGTTATCAGCAAATTTAGTTTTTCCATTTGAACCAAATCTTCCCTACTTGGTAATAACTCCATTATACTTACAGGGTGGTGGTCACTCTCTCCAGTGCAGTTAGTTCACTGGACTATAGGAAAAGTCGGGGGCACCAATGACCTCCTCTTTTAGGTCAGAAGTTCCATTTTTTGGAATCACCTTCCTATTTCTTTTTCCCCAGGAATCACCCTGTACTTTTTTTTCTTCAGAATTCTAGTTGTTTCTTCTAACTGAACAACTAAAAAAAAATGTCAGAGAGATATAGATACAATTTTAGAATAAAACACTGCTGTTATCTTTGAGAGTTGGACAATATTTCAAAACAACCCTTTCTCAGTACATCTTGAAGGAAATTAGCTTTTTTCTGATTTCCTGCAGTGAGCGTATAATAATAATAGTAAGTCAAGCATTAAAAAAAAGCTTTAGAGTAATTAATAAACATGTCAAGACCTGCTTTTATTTTTAAATGTGCACTGGTTGTAACTCATAACAAGTAATTAATAGAGCCCTCATTTCTAATAATAGCAGTACCTAAGTTGTCCTCTATCATAACAAAAGAGAAAACTCTGAAAAAAACAATTCCATTTGCAGTATGCCTTGCAATTCTTCCCATAGCTCACCAGGCAGCTCATTATTTCATGAAATACTGTCCTTATAAGACCAGAAATTGGGATGCAATTTTATAGCATAAGGTGTAGAAACAAGAAGGCACAATGGCATGCTTTAAGTTTAACTTCTTTCATCGTCTTATTTATTGTTAAACATTAGTTAACAGTGACCATGGTACACAGAAAGAACAGTGGACTCAGAGTCAACAACATCTGTGCTTTGCAGTGTGCTAGCTGCTTGGAGAAGCAAGGAGCTGAGAACCAACAGTGGTGGTGATAGTAGGAAGTGGTGTGTAGCACTGGGGAAGAGTCCAAACAATGGCTAGGCTTGCTTTGTATTTAAGTGAGGAATTCTAAATCATGCAGATAAATCCCAAGCTAAAGAAGCTAGTTGCTTTCTTCTTGCTGCTGTTGGTCCCCTTCTGTAAAAAAAGTGACTCTATTTTAATTTCCTTAGTAATGGGCATTTTTAACCCACAAAGTAAAATTGTGACAAACCAAGTAGTTTGCCTCTAATTATGTAGCTTCCTCAGTTGCAGTGAGTCTCTGCACTTGGGGAGCAGGAGATGAGCCTTAAGGGTCTCAACAGGCAACTGAGTCAAGACCACATGTTTTGTAGACAACAGCTAAGGTGAGCAATGCAAAACTTCCTATCATATTTATTTGAAGTATCAGTGTACTCCTATTTTCTCTCCAATGTGCTTCCATATAACCTGACTCTGATTGCTAGTTAGTGAAGGGATTTTGAGGCTTGGTCTTTGCTCTTCAAGCTTGTTTCTGACTGCCCAATCCACTAGTCCACAGCTTATCACTGAACATTCATTCTTTTTTTTTTCTTTATTATTGTGCTGGGTGGGGGTACACTGTGGCATTTACAAAGGTTCTTACAATGTGTCAAATACATTGTACTTGAATACACCCCCTCCACCACTCTCCTTCATCTCCTCTCCCTTATTCCTGGAACAGTTTCAACAAGTATCATTTTTGCATTTACATACATGTGTACACATTTTTTGTACCATATTCACCCTCCTACCCCCTTTACCCACCAAGTGGTCCAAACCCCCCCTCCCCTGGGCAAGACCAGTTCTGCCCTCCTGTTCTCTGACTTCTGTAGAAGAAAAAAGGAAAAGATAAAGGAAAAAAAAGACATTTTTGCTTGTTTGAGATAAAGGTAGCTACACAAGGAGTTTCCCTGTGATATTTCCATGTACAGATATATTGTAACCCCAATTGGTTCATGTCCTCTAATTTTCTTCATTCTGCCTTAGTCCCTTTCTTATGGTGGTTTCAGCCAGCTTAAGATTTCTATATTCATTCTTGTATAGTGTATATCAACCATATTCAAGTTCTTAGTTTCCTTCTGTTACCTTATCCCTCTCTGTGCGACCTCCCCTTAGTGTGACCAGTGTTTCATAATACTGCTGCATTTGTATTAAGTCTATATTGCACATATGAGAGAGAACACGAGGCTTTTGGTCTTCTGAGTTTGGCTAACTTCAATTAAGATGATGATTTCCAGTTCCTTCCATTTACCTGCGAATGACAAAATTTCATTCTTTCTTCTGGCTGAATAAAATTTCATTGTATGTAAATTTTCTTAATCCACTCATCAGTAGTAGGGCATCTTGGCTGAACGTTCACTCTTGAAATTGTGTTCCCTTCCATCTGCAGTCAGTGGCAGCTCTCCCTCCCCCAAGAATAATTTATTCACCTGAGTGTGTTGACTTTCTCATAAGCAATTACTAGTTGTATAAGTAAGAAGAGTGAAAGAGAAATTACATTTCGCATAAATAACAAACTGAGAACATTAATAAGCAAAGTTCACACAGATAAAAGCAGCTGTTTACATTTTCTTGGGGTCCCTAGTACAGAACCAAGCAAATAAATAAGAATTAAGTAATCCCCCGCCCCCCCCCGTAACTTCAACAGTAGGTGGCACTAAAAATATCTATGTCTTCTAAAACTTACATATTCTATAATACCTACTGAATCCCCATTTCTTGCTCCTGGAATCATGGAGCCCTTTCTCCCTCACATGAAATTAACACTGCTTAGTGTATTATGTAGACAGGAGTTTTTTTCTTGTAGACAGGGGTTTTGTTCCTGCACTTGGTGAAGTTAATGAAGTCAAGCCCTTGTGCTTCAGACAGAACTAATGATACTTCCCAGAATTTTACAGCCCAGACCTATTCACACATCTGTGTTTTAAACATAGCACTCACCCTAACCTGCCTTGGGAATCACAAGAAATTCCTGGCAAAAGTGAATTTGGGTGAGGCAGAGCAGCAGTCAGATTATCAGCAGGTTGAAGAGGGAGGGCTGGGGAGTGGGCCCAGCACCTGCTCTGCTTCTCACTCTTTTCCCAGGAATAGCTTTGATATGACCCTGGGGGTTATGGCAAATGTAATTTCAGTCACCACAGGAGAAGGAAAGCAAAAAAGAGAGGGAGGGAGGGAAGACCAAGAGCTGTTTTTTAAAATACTTTTAGTGACTCAGAGTCTATGCTGGATACTGGAGACACAAATGTGAATAAAGGGCACATGTGTTACCTGCGTCTCTCCTAGCTTGATGGTGGAGGCATCTGTGTTCATGACAATTAAAAAGAGGGTGATAAATCCTGTCAGAGCTGCATGGTGATTTCACTTGTGGAGGGTAAAACCACATAATATATCCATTAAGATCCTAAGTTTCTATTTCAAATTGTCATGAGACTTCCATCCTAGTCACTGGTTGTATGTGTCCTCTTCCATAGTTATCACAACTTTGCATCTTTCCTGGGCTTCCATATCTTCACCTGTGACTTGGGACCAGCGTTGGGAGGGATGTAGCAACAGCATCAATGTGAAGTCTGTAAGAGATAAACCAAA
This sequence comes from Castor canadensis, assembly GCF_047511655.1. Lineage (NCBI taxonomy): Eukaryota > Metazoa > Chordata > Mammalia > Rodentia > Castoridae > Castor > Castor canadensis. Next base: position 125,188,164 of record NC_133390.1, read on the forward strand.
TAATGCTTGTGAATATTTACATAGGGCTTGGAACACAGCAAGCACTCAACATAATTATGAGCTCTTTTTATTTTATGCTCACTTCATAGATTATAAAACTATCTATGTTTTATCATATCTATCCATGTCTTGCTTAGGTTTTCAAGGACTTATGGGTAATAAAGAATGTACTTTAGCTCACATCTGACTCCAAGCCTTTCCAAGTGATTCAGACAAGGGATCCATCTAGAGTCATGCACTGCTATATTCCAGTGTTTTCCTTCTCAACATTTATCACTGCACTGCAATCTTCTTCCTGACATCACCTTGGAGGTTATAAAAGTTCTAAAATATCACAGACTTCATAGAATCCCTCTTCACCTGCCACTGGAAGATTTGAGTTTGCATCTAAGAGCAGTTTAGTGACTCTGAGAATAAAACAATTTTCCCTCCATCTATATTCTATGGTCTAAACAAGTTACAATGTGTGCATTCTCACTGAAAACTAGATTTTTTAATTCATTTAAAAATTCAAGGACCTTGTTTTGGAATACTTGTTTATATGACAGACACTATATTTAAGCTTAAATAAAAGTTACAAAGTCCTTGCCACTGTAAACATAGACTCTTTTGAGCGAGCCAAAAAATGGGCTTGGAAGCAAATAAGTCTATTCTGTATTTTAAAGTAGCATTAAGTGCTATAAAGAAAATTGTCCAAGATGATAACATGGAGGTGAGGGTGGAGAGGACAAGTTAGTGCTGAATGTTTATGCAAGACCTCTGAAGTAGGGACTTTGAATGGAGATCTTAATGAGAAGAGCAGAGACAGGTATTATCATGCAGAGAATGAGCAGTCTCAAAAAAAGGAAGGAAGGAAAGGAGGGAGAGAGGGAGGGAGGGAAAGAAAGAAAGAAAGAGAGAGAGAGAAAGAAAGAAAGAAAGAAAGAGAAAGAAAGAAAGGAATTGCAAGGAAATTTGATTTTGGCTTGTTCAAGGAAGAGAGAACAGCCAAGGGGTCTGGGACATTGTGAAAAAGTAAGTCAGTATTACAAAATGGGGCTGGACATTTTTAATAGTTGGTTTTGACTGCTTTGGGGAAGGTAGGAGGGATGAGGATAAGAGAGGGGAGATCCAGCTGAGAGGCTACTACAATAGTCCTTGTCACATGCTCTAAAGTGGCTCTATATCAGAGATATGGTAATAGCAGAGAAATACCAGAGAACCTCTTTTAGGATTTACATTATTTTGCCTGTTTATTGAAAATCTAAGTGATGCTAATCAAGCCTTGCCCTTGTTACGATATTTTGAGAAACACGGACTCTCCCACTATCCATAAATCAGTTGCCCTAGTTTTTAACCTATTTTATGACATTCTCTCCACTTGCTCTCCTTCTTTCTCCAACATTTAGGTTCTGGAGGACATCTATAAAAGGTCCCTTTGCCTGGAAAAGAAATAAGTTGTGAGAAAAGCTCCATTAGAGGATCTCCATCAATGACAGTGACAGAAGGAAACCTAGTTAGTATTCACAGAGTAGGTGTGATTGTCACACATGGTCACTCAGCAAGTACACAGGTGTGTTGAAAAAGAAATACCTGGTCACAGGAAACTAAATCCTCTAAATTGCTACTGTCTTTGGTTCCATTTTGAAGACTAAACCACAAAAACTGGCAATATTCAACCATTGATTTATGGCTTTTACCCACTCTCAAAAGCCATTCATGCCACAGGCATCCAACTTTGGCTGCTACAGAGATAAATCTGGTCAACAACTCGGCTAGCCTCAAGAAAACCATCGTGGTAATAGATGAAGGCCTTGTTTTACCTTAGAATGAAGCAATAACATGCTGCTGAGATCACTCATCACAGGCATAGTCTTCCTCTTTCCTAAAGCTATTATTTCTTAAAGCCATATTTTCCTCCACTGAAAGACACTAAGAAATTATCTGTGACCATTGCTCTAAAATTATTTTAAACCAAATACTTGGTGGGGGGGCAACAAAAAGGTTTAAAAGAGCAAATCAGTCCTCTTGAACTTCTATTTTAGGTGCTAAGATGTGTAGCTTTTAAGTGTGCATGGTTTCAAAAACACAATAACTGTAGTCTCAAACACAATAAAGTATAATTTTCTCCTTTCCTCCAGTTTCAAAATCCAAATTTTAGAAATATATTCTATCTAGTGGAGGCAGTTATTCTGTAGCTAAACATGACCTGAATAATTTTTAGAGGTATAAATATGACATCTTCATCATGTATCCAAGGCAAGCAACAAGGCAAACATAGAGTAGCCATGAAGAAAAAAAGTAACAATGCAGCTGAAGCCTGTAGTGCCATTTGATGGATTGCAGGAAGGCTTTGCTTTCAAAATCATTGTAAAATATGTCTAGGGATGTGTGTACTCTATTTGGAGACTACTCTCCCAAACCTTAATACAGAGTGCTTCTAATTAATGATCTTTTTAAAATGCAGGATCTATGAATCATTGTGTAGACACTGCTGGTTTCTGTGATTTATTATGTCAACATGGTGTCAAAGAATCTAGCAGTTGGGTAGGTTTATTTTTTTCTAGAACCTTGTGATTCTCTCTCTCTCTGTCTCTCTCTCTGTCACTCTCTCTCTCTCTGTCTCTCTCTCTCTCTCTCTCTCTCTCTCATAAACTATTCTGTGACTGATAGCATGTGCCACTCTGAGTGCATTGGTAGAATGGGATTCAAGAGATTTGTGGTCTGTGTGCATGTAATCTAGCCATTGTCCTTGAGAAGGCTGAATTCAACCTGAGAGACTAAATATCCTATTTAGATTTTAGCTTTCCCTTTGTAAGAAGATTATTTATTCTTACTGTGTATGTGTCTTTTGAAAAGTACCTGTATACTGATCAGAAGAGCAAGCCACATCTGGAGGAAGATGTAAACCTGAGAGAAGACACTCTGGAAGGTTAAAGGCAACTGTCTTTACTGATAGTTCAATGTCCCTCAGATGAGACAAAAAAATGAGTGCTACAATTGCCTAATTTAGACATGGAGAGAGAAAGAGAGAGAGATGTCTCAAATTAAGGGAAACAGATCTCTTTTGTTGTGCCCCAGTCAGGAGCCTGTCTTCAAGCAGAATGAAAATGACCAAAGCACCATTTTGGAGAGAAGTGAAGTTGGTGAATTTGGCCCCTGAGTTGCTGAGGCAAATGAAGCTAAACTCCAGGTACAAGAAGAGTCACATGGTGGAGACTGAGAATCCAATCATTTATTCTGCACTGTAATTTCCTGCTCTTGTTCTCCAAATCTTGGCATTAGCTATTCTTTGAGTAATTTACAGAGATGCCTGTTCCCATTTTTGGGGTAAAACAGTTCTAAGGAAGGAGATATGAAACAGATGCCTGGTAAAGATGACAAGTGAGAACCACATGGGATGGTGGAGCATGTGAACAGTTCCCCAGCATTCTCAGACAAGATTGGAGAGGAGCTAAAATAAAAGAGCAGACTCTCCACAGCCACTCAGGAGGACAAGCAGAGAGTTGACATTTGGATATTAAAGAGAAAGAAGACCATAGAGAATTTGGTTGCATAGGCTTAGGCTGGAGAAAGGAGTGCAAACAAAGACCATAGGGTTGAGTGTTTTAATAACAGATACCATTTCCTATTCCCACTTGCTGCATGTGGCAATCACTCCATAAACCATCACATCCATGAGGACCATTTTCTCAATGTCAAAAAACAGTCTGAACCCCATAGCTGATTCTTTTACATGTAACTTTCCAAACCCAATAGCAATGACCTCATTCATCTTGGAAATGGAGGTGGCCATTCTTTGGAAATGGACATATCACAGTCCAATTTGTGCTCTGACATTCATTGAATCCAGACTTTGGGTAATATAATTAACCTATTCAGGTGTCAGTTTTTCTTTCTGTAAAGAGAAGGTAATATAAGATAATTGTGTGGGTTAAATGAAGTAACAGCTGCATATTTGCTTTGTCCCAACTACCACATGAAATGCTGTCTGTGCCCATGCACCTTAGGCTTCTGCACACAGACTACCTGCAATCTGACTAAGAAGCAGACTCAGTTTAGCAGGTGGAGAATACGTAATTCTAAAATCTCCCAGGTGGCGAGGGTACTGCAGATCCTCAAACCACACTTTAAGAGGCAAGTACCTATTGTGTAAACCCTAAATGCCCTTCTCCAGAACACAGTTTGCCCTCAAGTCTGTCCTTCCATTTCCACCCCTCCTCTTAGTCCTTGACTCCTGGTTGTTACTCCAATAATAATTGTGGAAACAGATCTTATATTTCTGCACCTGTTATTTTCTTTATTTTGTGTTTTCCTAGAATATACAAAATTCCTATTCATCTGCTGTCTTACTTGTTTGAAAGCACCCTACTCACATTAAAAATCTTGTTCTACTTTTGCATTTAGATAAGCTTTCTGATTTTTGCTTCCAGAAGCAGCACAACCACGTGGAGGTAACCAAGCCATCTCCCTTACTCCCAGATCATGTCATGTCTTCTGGGAGAATATGATGTACATTGCAATATATTTAGTCATCCATTAAACATATTCCTTGACCTTATACGGATATAGAATACCCTGTTAAAGATCATTTCTCATTTGCATTTTATCTTTAATGTGAACAGTACTTGGTAAATAGCACTTCCTTGATAAATGATAATTACACTAAATCAGCTTAAACAATATAGTTAAGCTGCCAAAAGAAGGGCACACACTCAGAAATCCAGTATGAAAAGAAAGAAATACTCAGTCTGGATCTGGACTTCAAACACATGGTAAAAAGATGAGGGAAAACTTCAAACAATGAGGACCAGGTGAAAATGAAGGAGACTTAGCTAAAAGAAGACAAATGCAGAAAGTAACATCATTGCGGTCCTCGGACACTTGAATGTGTGTCACATAAAGGGAGTTAGGCTGGGTTTCTATGGCACCAAGATCTAGGACTTAAGGGAGAGGGTGGAAGCAACAGTAAAATGGTGGTTAGCCCACAGCAGGAAACTAGTATAAGATTATTTATCTCAAGGAAAGAAAAAGCTTTTTAACAGAGATTTCTTAGATGATAGGGCATTGGCAATCCTAAGCCTTATAAACCCAGATTCAAGATAATTATTGACTAAGAAAGAGATTCAAGAACAAGAAAAAAGTTTCATGTGACAACTTTTAAATCTCATTTCAACTTTAAGAGTCTAAAGTTATGAAGAGATGTCATGATAATGGAGCTGCTCATGTTTAATTTAATACAGTTTTATCATTTCTGGTCACCAAACCAAGAACCCTATTCAGGGGAATAAATGCCCACCAAAGGCCAGTCATGGTTGCTCAAGCCTGTAATCCTAGCTACTTGGGAGGAAGAGATCAGGAGAATCAATGTTCCAAGTCAGTCTGGTCAAAAAAAGTTTACAAGTACCCCTCCTACCCAATCTCAACCAATAGCTGCACAAGGTGGTTCATGCCTAGCATGCCAGCCATGGCAGGAAGCCTAAATAGGAGGACCAGCCCACACAAAAATACAGATTCTACCTCCAAAATAATCAGAGCAAAAAGGGCTGGGGACAAGGCTCAAGCAGTAGAGCACCTGCCTAACAAGCATAAAGCCCTGAGTTTAAACTCTGGTTCCAAAAAAAAAAAAGTCTGCCAAAACCATAACTTTAAGGAAAAGCCACTAGCATTTGTGAGTATGAGGATAGAAAATTTATGTGGGTGTTTACTTCTACACCTGCACAGCTGCTGCACCAGCCAGCATACCCTCTTCCTTACCAAGAATACCGAGAGATCAAATGGGGTGCGTGGAAAACAGCAAAACATGTCGACCATGGCATGTCCTTTTTATTACCCCAGCAGAGCACACATAATGCCCTCAGGGACTCTTTGCTGAACACTCATTGATATTTTTGAGAAGAGTAGCAGAGATGTGGAATGCTTTTCATTAATTTGCCTTGTATAAAGGTAGACACGGGCCTGCATTACTGTTTCCATTTATTTCTGTTTTATTTTGAGAGCATATGCTGGGTTGATAGAAGAGGACTAAATCAGAAAAGAAGAAAAAAATCCTAATCATTAATCCAATGGAAAAAACTACTCTTCATGAATAAAACAATAATCTTCATTTAACACGGGGATGCGTTAGGAAGTGCCACTCAGGAATAAGTACTCTCAGCAGACATATGTTTTGGTGGGTGTGCTGTGATTGTGTAAATGTTAGAAATATAAAGTGCTGTTTTGTGATTCATGGGAATGTTCATGTTTGAGCACAGGGGTGAAGGCTTGCTATTTCTCCCAAATTATGGATTCCTGGACCCCCTCAGAATCCTAAACAGTAAATCTATCATACAAAAGGAAAACCAAGCAATTTACAAAAGCTGTTATCATTGTGCTGCATAAACTGATCAAAATAACTTATGCAGAGTTACCCAGTAGGTTGTACTGAAAATTGCAAGACGATACATATTAAGCCAACAGTAGGATGCCTGTGTACCATTATGAAAATCTGTGATTTATATTTGTTGTTAAATAGTATTAGAGAAATCTCCTGCTAGGGCAAAGCTGCAACACAGCTAGAGGGCCTCTGTAGATATCTTGAAGACTGAAGGGCTTCTCTTATAAGGGGAGTCCTTCATGCTCACCAGCTGCTACGTGTATTCTGTGATAACCTTCCAAATATTTCGCAGTTCATTCATTGTACAGCTTAATTACTAAATGCTGGCTTTTCTCATCATCCATGGCTGGAAGGCCTGAGGAATTTGCTCTCAAGTTCCCTGGCAAATATTAAGTCTTTGTTGGTGAATGACATCTAAGAATCACTCAGAAGTCTGCGAAGCCAAGGATATTGGAGGAAAACAAAGATGTAATTTTTGGCCTCTACAGAGCTGCAAATGTTAAGGAGAAAAAGAGCTGATGTGAATATCCTACAGAGCCAGCTGCCATTTTCTTGACCCCAACGAAATGCTCTTCAGAAAGCACACTTGTTCTGGTACTAAAATGTCTTCTTTTCTTGCTCACAAAGCTGTATTTCCCAACCCTCATGAATGCATTCTTATGACTTATATATAGCTCTTGCTCTTGGAATGACATTGTTGGGTGACAATAATATCATTGTTGTTCTAATGTATCAAAGAACCCCTTCAAGAGCAAAGTCATTTTTAATAGGCTTACATGTCAAGCAGAACAATCCCATAAACCATACTGAAGAGCTCTTTCATCAGCGCCTAATTCCATCCAGGGTCATTAGAAATCCCTCTATGGAGGAAAAAAGGCAAGGCACCTTGGGTCTGGAGACCTTGTCCTAAATTTCTAAAGCAGAAAGGATATTAGAAGTCAGATGTAAGGTGTAAAGACATGCGATGACCCTTAGGGGGCCAAGAAAGTCTACATTTTTTCAATATATAAAATAATTGTTAATAGGGACATGTGCCTGAATTTTCATTCTTTCCTCTCTTTTTCAAAATTTCTAAGAATTTTTATTTTCAGATAATTTCAGATGAATAAAATTTTAAATTTTAGTACAAAAGGTTACCAGATATTCTTAAGCCTTATTTTTCCAAATTTAAATTCATTACATTGGCTTCAGCACTCTCCTCTATTGGTGAAAAGATGGATAGACGGATTGATAGATAGATAGATACCAAAATTATGTTTTATGAACTATTAGGTAATACATAACAGACATTAGACCTTTTTCCTTAAATATTTCCATGTGGCTTTCTTAAGAACAAAGTCTCTTTACACAGTTGAAATACAGATATCAATAAAAATCAAAATCAAGAAATTAACACGAAGATAATATGATCACATCTATATAATCACATCTGTCCTTGTAATGCCCTTTATAGCAAAAGAGAAACATAGTAATTCTCTATCAAGATGCAATCCAGGATCACACGTTGCATTTCATCATCATGGCCCTTCAATCTTTTTGTCTGGGATAGTTCCTTGGTCTTTGTTACTTATGTCCTTGACATATTTAAACATTCAGGTCATTTATTACTTTGTAAAATGTCCCTAGATTTGAGTTTATCTAATGTCTCTCAAGTTTAGACTCAGCTATGTAAACTGGTAAGAAGAGCTCAGAACTGATGCAGACTTTATTTATTTTGAAAATATTTTATTTTTCAGACTTGTGTGATGATGTTTGTGTGAATTTCTTTCTGTCTCTATCATATTTTTAAATTACAGAGAAGCCCCAGGTACCTCTTCTGCTTGCTTCCTTCCTCAGCTCATACTGCCCCTGCTGTCTAGTCTCCTGGAAGTCAGTACCATCCAACCATATCTTCTGCCCTCTATTCCAGACTCAACTGCCAACTCCCATGTTTCCTTGGGTGTCAAGGAAGCATCTAAACATGTTGCATGGCTGAAGCCAAAGGATGATTTCCCTCCAAATTTTACTCCCAAAGACTCTAAGTTGAGACCTGTGTCAAAAGGAGAAATTCAGGCAAAATGGGGATGACAGGAGGGGAAATGCTCCCAATAGAAGGAACTACATTCACATTGATTATCCTTTCTAAAGTTATTGGAATTGGATAACCAAAAAAAAGTGTCAATAACTTAGGAAATCTAGTCTAATATTGCACAATGTGATCAACCCTTCCATAGGGGCAATAACACAGCTGTTATAGTTGCAGTCATGGGAAATTTCATAAAAAGCTGGGTTGTAAAGGCAATTTCACAGAGAAAACAATCATTTCATATACACCTCTGTACCACCTTTATGGCATACTATTTTAAAAATCAACATGATTCAAGGTTAGGCTTCAAAAAGCACAAACTTTCTAGACAATTAACAATTGATAATGAAGAAAGAAATGCAATGCAAACTAAGCAGTCAGTCAAAAAATGAGCTGAGTATTACTTTTCCTCCTGAAATACTTTTTTTGTATGCACATGCAGTTAGTAATCATGTTGTAGTTAATAGTGGTCTGCATAATACATACTGTGCTCCTGAGTCAATTGATTACATTACACTTGATTTACTTTACAGGAGCACAAACTGCAGAAACAATATTTATAATTAGCTTCTGCTCCAGTGCTCTCGTTGACAGGGAGATTGCTGTCTCATAAAGCAGCCAATTTAATTTTTAAAATATCATCCACTGTTATTAATTACTTCTCCATATTAAATCAAGCACTATCACCCAATCATTTTTACCCATTGACTCTAAGTTCAGTTCTCTAGAGTCACAAAGATGTTTTCTTTCTTCTATTCAAGGCAAGGTATAGAAACTTTCTTATTTCTTTTTCGTTTGCTTCTTCTCTTCTTGGTCAATGCAACCTTGTTTGGCAAATGCTTCCTCAATAAAGATGGAGACAGAGGTAGGTATTGCTGTTTATGGACTGGACCAAGATAGGTTTAGGTGTTAGTCCAACCCAAGGACATGGACTTTCCTGTCTTCCAAGGTATTTCCTGGCATTCCAGTTTCGTGGTGATCAATGCCAAGTCCATGAATGCCATATTTACTGTGTAATGTTTATCTAACCCTGACTCAAATTCAAGTGTTACCTATAACAGAATTTATATATAAATAGCAAAGTTAGTTGATTTAGCTCTAAGCTGTTACTTCATCTCATTATTAAGATTCCAAATCTAATAGCTCTGAGCATCTGGAAGCTATGGTGGCTTTCCCATGGCTACTGCATAGAGTATTCTCCACTCTGATGTTCTCACCATCTCTGTGAAATGTACCTTATTCTTCAGGATGGGAGGCAGATTTCCAACCAGAAGTTCTCAAAATAGGTGTAATTATTCTGGCCAAGAAACAGGATGAAGTTTCTTATTTATTTATGTGTTTGTTTAAACACTTTTCTGGGGCATAATTGGCATACAATACTTAAAGTGTACAATTTGATATATTTGACCCGTGTGTATACTTGTAAAACCATCACCACAAGCATATAGTGCACATATACTCCGTCCTCCAAGATTTCCTTGTGACCTTTGCAATTCTCCTTTTCTATCTTTTCTTTCCCTCCTACAACTATTGATCTGCTTTGCCACTACAGATTTGTTTGCATTTCTAGAGTTGTAAATAAGTAATCAGATCATATAGTATGCACTCTTTTATATCTGCCTTCTTCCACTTAGCATAGTTATTTGGAAATTCATTCACATTGTTCCATGTATCACTCGTTCATTTGTTTGGGTTACTGAATATCATTCTGTTACATGGATGTATCAGAATATTTTCAGCTACTCATCTAATAATGAGCAGTTGATTTATTGCCAGCTGTTGAATATACAAAGTAAGTGAGTTCTTTCAATCTCTCTTGCATGAGTAACTTGTCAGTAATTACCTTTCTTCAATCTTCCAAAGGCCAACTAATTCTTCCAGTTTAAAATTCTCCTTTTGCAAGAATTTAGAACAAGCCCAAGAGAGACTGTGCTTGTAAGGAATACCAGTTAGCACAACACTCAGATGTATTAGGTGCATATCTTTTTAAACCACTCTTCCCCGAGAATTTTCTGAACTCTGAGCAAACGTGAGCTTTCTCTTCCCATAAATTGGGAAAGCTACTTATCTCCTACCAGAGAGTTTTTTGGCCCAAATCCTGCAGTTTCCACACAATATACATTGTTTTTCTTAAAAGGTCTAGGGTCCCTCATGAAGGAGGATTTCCATTAATACACACTGATGTTCCAAAATTCTCCAGGTGGATATTTTCCTTGATTCTCACACTTTTCTCTGGCTAAAACTAGAAGGACACCAGGCAAGAAGATTATCCTTCTTGGTTTAAGTTCCCAACTTTCCATGAATATCATCTAATAGCTCATACTCCTTTCTGCCACAGTTTCTTCCCTTTTCTCTTCCATCCTCCTTTCTCACACCCAAATCCTATTTCAGGCTAGTGTTTCACATAAAAGAAGAATGTTGAACATTGTTAAGACCATTGAGATAAGTTTTGAAGTTCTAATTTTTCTTCTGACATCAAGTTCGAGTCTGGTACAACAGTCTTCTACCTTGGAAAAAATTTGAGGGAATAGAGGAAAAGCAGAAATCTCTCCTTACAAAGGTATATATAATAGAAGTTGTCATCTCTGGGAGCAGTGCCAGGTTATTTGAAAGCCGTTTCTGCACTATCACGTGTCTGGAAATGTTCTCCATTAGGCAATCCCTCGCCTGTCGGATTGCATGAGTGGCTGCTATGGATATAACTCAGCCTCTGTTGACAGTACTGAGACTGTGGAGCAGAGCCAATGGCTCACCAGCAAATTCATCTCCATGTGTTCAACAAAACTCTCTCCCCTTGTCTTTGACTTTCAGGTAAATTATCTTTCAGCAGCAGTTAGAAGAAGCATCCATTGAAACCAATTCAATTTTCTAAATTGTGACCATTTAAGTTTATAAGACCACATTACAGCTATTCATTTGTCTTTCACATTGAAATAATTCCATTAAAAAAGAAGAGCAGGTAATGCAAGGTTTTGTTTTGTAGACTGGCTCACTCTTCAGACTTCAGACAGGAATCATGCAAAATCTGGGAAATGAATGCTAAGGTCCCTAAACTTCTTTTCTGCCATTGAGAACTCTGCCCCATCACTGTCACTTAACCCCTTTCAGCTCATTTGTTCTGTAATGAATATGACACTGTGAATGAATTGGCTGACCTGCAACAACCTTAGATTCTGCAAACAATGCTACACAAAAAGTTTAAGGTGCGACATGGAAGTGCTGTAGTACTATGCGAAGGTGGCCTCCACTTTACGTTTATGAACTTGTCCTGCACCATAGACCTTTCAAATCTTCCCAGATCAACTCAGCCCAGGTCATTGTACATCCAGGAGCCAGAGATGAAGAATAAGCAATGGCATATGCAAAGCAGACAGAATACTGGTCTGAGCTTAAAACTTAGAGATTTATTAAAGATTTGTTCAGAACTCTTCAGACTGGAAGATGCTTACATCCAACTCAAACTGGTGTAGTGAGAAAATAAAACCAGGATGTATTGGCTTTTATAATTCAAAAGTCCAAGTATATGTGGCTTAAAGACATGACTAAATGCAGACACCCAAATGATAGCATCTTCAACTTATCACTCTCAGTCTCTGAGCGCTTCTTTTCTGTTCTGGTTTTATCTTGAGATAGGTTTCCCTTCCTGGTAGCAAGATGGTCACTATCTTATTCAAAGGATATACCAGAGAGTTTCTGTTTCCTAGTGTTCACATGTAAATTCCAGATATGCCATTTAGCAATTCATTATCTTTCTTCTCCCTTCATTCTCCCTTAGGATGAAGCAGCTTTTATTATTCTTGATTGTAGTGTACATGGCTTTTTCATATCCCATGGTGCTGGACAGGTATGTAAGACATGAAGAGGAGCTTACTCCCCTCAGAGGTCTTCCCAGCAGTGAAGTCTGTGGAAGCACCCACAGAGGCTTCCAGGCAGGCTCCCAAGAGCCCAGCAGGCCTCCTGGGAGTGAAGCTACTGGCCCCAGACTCTTCACTAGCATCTACCTGTTGATAGCTTCTAATGTTCCCAGTGGACTCAACAGCAACTGGTCTAGGACAGAGGCCAGTTCCAGGGATAACATGTCAAGCCCAGCCACTCACCCCAATATGCTAAATAAAGAGCTGAGTAGTGGTAAAAAGCAGAGAAAGAAGGTCTATTACAGGGCATGGCACGCTGTGGGAAGAGGCAAAGTAAGCACTCAGCCCATTTCCAAGGTACACTCATGAGCTTATTTAGGTTTCCATAGAGGAAGAATTGGGGCAGTGACAGCAGAAAGTGTAAAATAGGATTGCAGGTAAAAAGTGAGACCCTAGCTTCAAAATAACCAGAACAAAAGGAGACGGAAGTGTGGCTCAAGAGGCAGAGCACCTGTCTAGCAAGTATGAGCCCTATGTTCAAACCCCATATCACCAAAAAACAAAAACAAAACAAAATAGCAGTGGACAAGAGTACTATAGACCACACAGAAGGGAATCTCAATTAGAGAAGATATCTTCTGGTAGGCTTGACAACTGAGGACCAGGGAGTTTTTTAGTGAAAAAGAATTAAAGATGGGACTAGAATCATATATAATCTTGCTTAAACAAAGAAAAGGATGTATTGCTTATTTAAATAAAAAGTGAGATTTAGGGCAGAATTTAAGTAATACTTACTCTTTTAGCTAAACAGTCTCACCAAAGATGCAATTCTTATCATTCTTTTGCTCTGCTTTTCATAGGGTTGGTGTCTTCGTGAAGTTGCCCTCTCTCTCATTTCCCAAGTGACTGCCAGAAGCTCCTAGGTCATCATCATACTTCCTTCCTTTTTCCCAGAAAGAAATTAAAAACATCTCATAATTCTCCACAAAACCTACTTTAGATACCCAAGAACCAGTAAGTCAGTCCAAGGGCAAGGAAAACATGCATTGGTTTAGCCTATATTCCATCCCTGAAGCCAAGAGTAGTTCAATCTGAGGCTGACGAGAAAGTATAGATTACGGATTAAAAGGCTAACAAACAGATGTACCCTGCAAGAAATAATTAATCATTCCCTTACTGCACCCTCAAAAGATCTTCCATAATACTTTGTTGTGTTAGTTTTTACATGTACAACTCCTCCACTAGACTCTAGATGGTTTCTTTTGATGGCAGAAAAATACACCTTGTTCATTACCTACTCCTACCTCACTCCCTGAGTATACAAAAGAAACTTAACAAAAGTTTGAATGAATGGTCTTAAATGTTATGTTATACTTGCCAAAGGAGTTTGAACTTTATTCTACAGTAGATAAGGCACTCTTGGATTTTGATGGAGCAGAATTATAGTCTAAGGTGCCCTAAAGTCAGCAATGTTAAAAAGAATGAAAAGAGAGAATAGTAGTTTTCCAAGCAATTCATTATAAAAGACTGGTCTATGGCAAAGGCAGAAAATACTGACATTTTTCAGAGGTGGAATAGATGGATTGTACATGACAATTACATGTGGAGCTGAAAGCAAAAGGAAGAGTTACACAAATCATTTGGGTGACCAGGTCAATTGGAAAAAAGCAGAAATAAGGAAAATGTTTACAGGAGAAAATAAAGAGCTCACTGTATATAATCCATAAAACTCAGTACTTGTTCATTAGAACTTGAAAAAAGAGCATCTGTTTATTTATAAATATCTTAAATATTTTCCCAGCTTGCAATCAGAAGTAAATTATTTGTTGATACGTTTTAGTTCTGTGCATACTATGTCAAGAAAACTTATTCTAATGCAACTAGTCTACATCATGACTTTTACTTATAATTGGCTAAGAGGGTTTCTGATTTGTACATCTATGTGGTCTACCAAATTTCTTTTGCCTGTGGGTAAGGACTGGGATAGGAAGAAGATCTCAGATCTGATTTTCAGATCTGAGAGGGGCTGAGCTCAAATTCCTGACCACAGTTTTTCATTAAGGATCTTTGCCATTGGCATCATTCCAATGAGAAATGACAGAACTAGGTGTCAAGTATGTTGTCTAGTGGTCAGCTTTTCACTCCCCAGTCTCCACTGATTTCACAGGAGTGAGAGAAGTGTTGGACTTTCCATCAGAACAGGTCTGGGCTTGAATTGGATATATCTCACTTATTATCTGAGGTACTCTGAATAGATGTTTTGTCCTCTTTTAAGCCTTATCTCTAAAATGAGGATATGAGCTATTACCTAACTCATCATTGTTATAAAATGTAATTAATATATGAGAAGTATTTAGAAATAAACATAACAAATGGGCTCTGATACTTCTACAAATACCATGATAATTTATAACTTAGTCAGACTCCATCCTCTTATCATACTTACAAGGAAGTTTTTTTTTCCTTTATTTTTTTTAATTTCTTTTATTCATATGTGCATACAATGTTTGGGTCATTTCTCCCCCCTGCCCCCACCCCCTCCCTTACCACCCACTCCACCCCCTCCCTCTCCCCCCCACCCCCTCAATACCTGGCAGAAACTATTTTGCCCTTATCTCTAATTTTGTTGAAGAGAGAGTATAAGCAATAATAGGAAGGAACAAGGGGTTTTGCTGGTTGACATAAGGATAGCTATACAGGGCATTGACTCACATTGATTTCCTGTGCGTGTGTGTTACCTTCTAGGTTAATTCTTTTTGATCTAATCTTTTCTCTAGTTCCTGGTCCCCTTCTCCTATTGGCCTCTGTCACTTTAAACTTCCTTTGCGTTAAGGACATCAAATGCTATCTTGGTTTTTTTTGGGTTTCTTTCTATCCTTATACCTCCCTTGTGAGCTGTCACCTCATGTGATCAAAGTCCAATCCCACAAGGAAGTTATTACGAGGGCATCTGTCCATACCCCCCACTCTGCTTCCCCTGGGAACTAGCATAGAATTTGGCACAGTGGAAATAGATGAGGATTGGAAGTCTCACAGACTTAGGCTCAAACATGTTTTCAATCACTTTTTGTTTCATCTAAAAATGTGATGATAATAAATACTGCTTCCCTTGAGGGCTGTAATTGATACGCAGCAAGAGAATTGCAGATATAGTAGGCTCAGTGAGGTTGAAGGTTTTGCTCTTTTCTTCACTGGTATAGCCCAAGAAATTTACCTACTGCTTGGCATGCAGCAGCTTCTCAGTCTGCCATATTTATTAAATGGAATTGAAGTAATTTGCACTCTTCCTGGACCATAGTAGAGTTCCACTAAGTCTTACCCCTTTTTGAATTGTTTCATTCCTACTTGTTTAGCTAATTACTTTGGAGCCCATGTAGGCAATCAAATTACCAGAGATACTGGGCTTCAATTGTTCCATAACAAGGCTGTAACTAGCCCATGAGTCAATGTTATCCTTCAGGTGATCTTTGTTCCATAGAACATTATTAAGAAATTTGAACAAATTACCACAATTGGGTTAATTGATGATTTCACATCAATATCTAAATTCAGCTTCTCTGAAAAACAGCAAAATCTAGCATTGCATGACTGTATTCTTAAGAAGGAACAGAGAGTAGAGGCTCTTCCCCCTTTAGACAGGCATGTGGGTCCAATTGCCACAGTCTCTATCCCTCCCTACTACTGTCTGACACTGCAGCTGATATGACTCATCATTGCCTCCCTGACTTCTGTAGATATTATAGTCTGTCATCCCTGCTCTGTAGCTTTAAAAGTGTCAGTAAGAAAGGAATAGACCAAAGCACAATTTGAAGCTCCTGGTTCAAGTGCAGATTAAAATGCAAGATGAAGCCAGGCACCGGTGGCTCACAGGTGTAATCCTAGCTCCTCAGGAGGATCGTAGTTCAAGGTCACCAGGACAAAAAGTTTGAGAGACCCTATTTCAAAAATACCCCACACCAAAAAGGGCTGATGGATTGGCTCAAGTGGTAGAGTGCCTGCCTAGTAAGCATGAGACGCTGAGTTCAAACCCCAGTACTGACAGGAAAAAAAAAAAAGAGAAAAGAAAACTGAAGACCAAAGGAAGGTGAGGTAACAGTCTTTGTCTAGCTCAGATATTCATAATGCAATTACACTGTATGATAAAGACTATACTTTCAGGGATCATTTCTATAGTTCATTACACTAAACAGTTCCTCAATCTGTTATAATTATCACTATGGATATCATACAAGCCCTAATATATTCAGGATCTTTCAGGAATTTTTTTTTAAAAACCTCGATGTTTTTATTGTGGGGACATGTCTATAAACATTGATTACGGCTATGATTTGGAGCTCAATCTTAAATAATCCCATGGACCAATGGCATGAGAAGAGCAGTCAAGGCTGGGAAGGTGGCAGAGAGCATTTACTGTCCTGATGACCACAGCCTCTAAGTCCTGTGTGCTTTTCCTCATTTTTGTTTATATAAATTAGTGGTTTGTTGCCTTAAGAATTTTAAGATTTACTATCCTAGGAAAAGATGAGGGAAATAAGAAAACATAACCTTTTGCAACTAACTCTAAAACATCTGGTTTATGTGGTATGGCATAAATGAAAGCTACCCAAAATCCAAACACAGCAGGGACAGGAGGAGGGAAAGTAAGAGCAAAGGAAAAAAAGAGAGAAATTCAAGTAGCCCAAAATTTCAACCTTCTTTTTATTAAGTCATAAAAGAAAACTTTAAGGAGAAAGAATAAAAAGGAGGAGAGAAAAAGGATTAAGGAGAAGGGGGAGAAAAAATCAGCTAATAGAACTTTAAAAAGTCCTGTCTTTCCCTTTCTCCCTTTCAGAGATTGTACAAAAGTTAAAAAAAAGAAAGAAATCAAGACTATAGAGAGTTCAGTATCTCTTATTTGATGGAATATTTGTTCTATGATATTCTAGGAAGTTATAGAAACTTTAACTCTGGGGTCCTTATTCCTTTTATTTTTACTTTTTTTCAGTATTGGGTTTGCGCTCAGGGCCTACTCCTTAAGCCATTCTACCAGCCCTTTTTGTTTTTGATGAGTTTTTTCGAGATAGGGTCTTAAACTATTTTACCTGGGCTGATTTTAACCATGATCCTCCTGATCTCTGCCTCCTGAGTAGCTAGGATTTCAGGAGTGAGCCACCAGCACCCAGCTTATTCTTGACTTATAATTGTCTCCATAATGAAAGCTAGCAATAAACAAAATTTATCATGATTTCCAACCACTCTCTCTCCCCCACATGACAGGGCATAAAGCTTATTTCCTCAGGACTCAATACTTAAAGTCCTGAATTGACCCACAGAGTTGTGTATTTTATTAATGAACAAATAAAAAAAGAATGGGGAATGTATCAGGAAATCTGATTATGGCCTTAAACACTTTCTTCTCCAACATAAATAAAGTTAACATTTTGATGTCCATCTGATTAATCCATTTATCCATTCCCTATTTCTAAACTCAGAAAGGCAAAGAGAAATGTTATTTATTGTTTCATAAAACTCCCAATTAGTGAATCAACTGGGAACCCTGATAGATTGTTGTAAACACTGAATTTCAGAGTCTGAACTAGTCCGTGGAACACAGGGAGACGTGAAGGTTATTGGTTCAATCAGGGCAGTAAAATTAGACTTTAATCTTCAGTATTTCATAAACTCAAGCTGCTCTGATTTTCTATCTTGGTAATTTGTAGCAGCTTCTACAGTGATTATGCAGCTGTTTTGTTTTTTCTTTAACCAGTATGGGCTCTGAGGGCTCTGCCAATTACCCTGAACTGTTTTCATGGGAACAGATTGATTGCAGCAGGTGTTATATCAACATTCATCCATTCATTTGAATACACAAATATTTAATGAGCACCTACTAAGTGCTAGGCACTGCTCTAAGTTTCCATAATATATCAGTGAACAAAACATAGAGGAAGATAGGAAGGATTAGGAATTCTAGAGGCTGGAGGAGGGTTTCCATGTAAAATGACTTGGTCAGGCTAGGCCACGTTGAAAAGAATATAAGACTTGAAGGGGGTGAAGTAACGAGCCAAACAGCTATGTGGATAGTGGAGCAGAACAGTGCAGGCATAGGGAACACCTTGAAAACAAAACATCACTTCCATTAGAAGCCAGGTGTTGGGGGCTAGTGGGTAGATTGAGACAGAGTAAGCAAATAGAAGAGTGCTGGAGAGGAGATCTAAGAAGAAAGAGTTGAAAAATAGGGACTTGCTGCACTTGTGCAGATGTTGTCTGAGAGATGGGAAGTTATTTGAGTAGTTCATGATCTGACTTATATTTGTGAAACAAATCTTTCTGTCCATTGTACAAGAACAGATGAGACAGAGTAGGCGGAGTAGACTGATGGGCCAGGGTGAGGGCAGGGAGCCTGGGAGGCAGTTGCATTCATTCCAGATGAACAATAATGGTACTTTGCACTGAGTCATCCACATGCAGGTAGGAGGAGGTGATCAATTTGGGGATATTGTTTACAGAAAGTCAACAGGATTTCTAGACCACTAGCACATAGGTAAAGAAGAAAGAGAAGAGTCAAGCTTCATGCTATGGTTTTATCCTGGGAAACTAGAAAAATAGCCTTGCCATTTAATGATGTAGAGTAAATTTGGGGAAGCAAGTCAGAAGTTTAGTTTTGAATGTGTTAATTTTGAGAACTTTATTAGAGATCTAAGTCAAAGTGTTGTATATAATTGAACACATGGTTCTGAAGTTCAAAAGAGAGATTTGAAAAGGAAATACAAATTGGAAAATCATCAGTATATTGATGAGAACTCAACCCATGAGAGGAATGAAGAAAAAATGTATATAGAGAAGGAAAATGAAGGACTGAAGGACTGATCAAATTCAGTATTTTTCAGGAAAAGTAGAGGCTTAGTTTCAGGTGAAATGTGTATATCACAAAAGGCAGAATGTCTGTTTCCAAATTGTTTAGCCAGTGAAATATGCTTATGCCATTTGAGCTGGTTCACACCAGTTATGAAAAGGAAGACTCCATCCTTAGGGTTATTAGGACAGCCTTATGTGGTATCAGACTGACTATTGCAAATTCTTCTTCACTTGTTTGGAAAAACACCAAACACAGGAGAGGTCATGGGACTGTTGTGTCCTCTACCCCTGAGCTCTTTAATCTCCCATTTTCTGAAGTTCTAGTGGCCGAATTTCATTGAATGGAAGCATGTACATGGCCAAATGAATCTCAGTGTTGCCAAATCTCTTGCAGCAGTTAGCACCACAAGTAAAAAACTGAGAAAAGTATGTTAGAAAGACAAATATATGGGGCTTAAAAAAGAGTAAAATAAAGAAAGGTTTAAGGTTCAGAGAACAATGCTAGCTTTATAGGTAAGAGAAAAGGAAAGGAAACAACTTCAAAGAAAAACTAAGTGTTTAAAGATTAGGTGAGCCACCCAGGAAGAAAAAGAAGAGTGGGCTGGGAAGATAGCTCAGTGGTAATGCATCTGCATCACTGGATGAGGTCTTGAATTCCATCCCAGCACTGGTAAAGGGGGGGTAGGGTTGGAAATATAAGGAAACTTTAATTCCATCAGAGACATGTATGTACCTCCTCTGAAAAATATGAGGCAAGAAGAAATGTCTCTGCTGTTCCTTGGCCTGGAAACTAGTGGCTCAAAGTCTAGAAATATATTTTGCATTTGTTCTTATATTTTAGTGACCTTTTATTGACGAATAACAATCAGAAAACTGCACAATTCATAAGTGCACATATAATTCACTGAATTTTTCCTGTGACAGGAATTCTGTGTAACCAGCATCCATATCAAAAGTCAGAACATGTCACAGACTCTGAAACTTCCCCAGAAGCCTTCTAGTCTCCACCTGCTCAGGAAGCACCACAATCCTGCCTCTAGCACCCCCTCAATTTTGCCTGATATTGAACATCGCATACATAGGATGCACTCTTTTGCATCTTATTTCATCCAATATTTTTGTGAGAGTCTTCCACATCTTGGCATGTAGCAATAGTTTGCATAATACCATATTGTGTGAGTATTCTTCAACGCATTTATCTGTTTTTCATCAATGAATGTCTAGCTCGTTTCCACTTTGGGGATATTACCGGAGAGTTGCTATGAACATTCTTGTGCGTGTCTCTTGGTGAGCATATGTTTGCATTTCTGTGGAAACACAAGGAGTAGAATTCTTAGGAGTGGAATTGCTGCCTCAAAATGTATGTTTCTGTTCTGTTTTGATGAATACTGCCAAACAGTTTTTCAAAGTGGATTTACCAGTTAAGGGCAATATATATTAGTTACAGGATTCCTGAGAAGATGCTATGGCATGGTCCTTGCAAGACTCCTAGGGCCTTAGGTTTCAGAGCCATCCATAGCTTTTCAGTATCTACCAGTCGAAACAAGGGAAGGCTCAATAGAGTTCAGAGGTGTATGGAGAGGCAGAATTCAGAGAGTAAAGAAATTCATTCTGAAGCGAAAGTCAGGGGTGGTGGGCACTGTGAAAGGAGGAAAGAGCCTCTCTGTCAGAAAAGGCAGTTCTGGTGCCAGACAAAGGCTGAAAAAGCCTAGGCTCATAAAGACTGGACTCTAAGAAGCTTGGAAAACAAGGTGTCTAATGTGAGACGTCATGGCTGGTAAGTGTGGGGTCACTATGATGAATCACACAGAACCCCCTTCAATGAAGGGTTTAAGGTCCAGCTGCTCCATCCTTCAGATGCAGACCACCACTGGCCCAAGGTCACATCTATTCCAGATAATCCACTTCCAGTGACTGGTGAGCATAACACGATAAATGCTTAGCTAACCCAGCCTAAACTCAGGACAATTCTGGGTGATTCTAGCTCCCTGTGGAGATTGGCCAATGCTATTTTTGTTGGGCCTACATCACTGCTATATTTCTCCCTCCTCTCCCCATTCATGTGTCTCCTCCCTTCTACATGTGCTCATCCCCTGGGAACTTATTAATAAACATCTTACATACTAAACTCCATTTCATAGTCTGCTTCCAGGAAAGCTAACCTGTCACACAGTCACTTTGTAAAAAAGGAAAGATTTAATGCTGCTCTCTGCTGCTTTCTTAAATAGTACCCATACCATGTGAGACTCCATTTTGAATTATTTCAATTTCGGGCACCCTGAAGGAGCCACAAATGATCCAATGAGAGATTTCTCAGGTGCCAAATGCTAGAAGTGTTCCATGTGTACCTTGGCATTTACATCTGGCTGACACTGAACAGAATAAAACACAGAGAGTGGGCTTGGACTTTGATTTCTTTAGACTTTAACTTAAAATAGCAAGGAGATTTAATTTGGGGAAATTTTATTTCATCTCAAGGATTTAATCATAAGAAAAGGGTTGTGCTATTCAAATGAGCTACATTTTTCATACTGCTGCTATGTTATTCATGATGGTTCTGTGCTGTCGTTTTGGGGTAACAACTCGAGCTGGGCATAACTTGAAAAGAAAAGCAGAATAGTGGGCAGCATTTCAACTCAGGATACAGCATGGCTTCAGAATTAACTTAATGAATGTCCCATTCTGAAACATTGCGGAGTCTTCTCTCTGTGAAACTAAATTGCCCACTGGGAGGTGTAGCCTAATGAAGGTGGAAACAAAATCACTTCATTAAGTGCACACAGTTGTTTGCTCAAAGAATTAAAGATCAAAAAGTTGGTAAGTGTTAGGGAGAATTCTCTAAACAGGTTCCATATTCCCATTAAAAAAATGTCTGCCAAAATAACCTCCCTCTCTCTCTATCTCTCTCTCTCTCTCCCATTCCCCCACCCCACTGGTGAAAACGTGGAGAAGAGCTGAGTGTGCCTAGCTTAGTATAGTTCCATGTGAAAAGAAGTCATTGTCAAGGCTAGAAACAGCTAGTGGAAGCCCATGGCTGTTTTCCCCTCATGGCTGTTTTCCACTCAGGGGAACACTGGAACTAACACACCGGGGTGGGGAAAGAATGTCGCTCCACGGCACAAACACACATGAATGGATTCTCTCAAAATCAAGGTTTTGAAATCTCCTGCTGTGGTTACAGATGCAAGAAGCTTACGAAACATAAAGCTACTGATTGGCCGTTGTTGCTGTGATTCCTGTGTGTATTCCTCACCCCAAACTTAGAAGGGTAGAGAAAGGAGCTCTTAACTGGAAAGGATGATAAGAGGCACATCAGAAAGAACCTTAAATTACAAACTATAAACATTAGGATATTTTTGAGAAAGCTTATAAAAGACTATTTGGGGCAGAAGAAGATATTATTGTTGTGGAATAGGCCTTCCCGTTCAAATCCTTCATTCTAGGTAGAACAATTTATACCTGAAAATTTCATTTGTGCCAAAGGCACAGGTGGTGGGCATGGATGCAGTTCAATACTTGTGCCGCTCTCCTGGGCTCAGAGGCGGAGGCTGTGCTAAATTTCATGACAGCAGAGGCAGGCTATGCCAAGTTTAATACTTTGGTTCTGAGACTTTGTAATATAGCTGCTATTCCTCAAAGAACACTTGGCAATTTTTTTCAGACTTTTGCTCATTCAGTTTTGTTATTTACTTCCAAGTCAAGGAAATTTTACTAAAGACTATTGGAAAATAATACAGAAATAAGCATTTCTACCCATTTAAATAAACAAATATCATGATATTCTCTTCCGATGAGTGTTTGTTATATCATTTTAGTGAATTTAAATAGGAGTTGTTATATATTTATTCATGATTGATTTCTCTGACCCTTTCCCCACTCTACTCCACTCCTGGTTTCCCCATAAGGAAGGACCCTCCGCTGTGACTTCTACTGCTTCTGAGGTTTACGTCCTCGCTGCTGGGAAGGACAGTGCACCCTTGACACCATGTTATGGCCGTGCCTTTGCTGGTTCCTTGGCTTGGCACACTCTTGCCTCAAAGAGCTTCTTCTATTATGCTGTTAGTTTTTGACAATATTTGAGCATTTCTTATTTCATCATTTGTTCACTTGCTGCAAGAGAGAAGGGGTGTGGCTCTGTGTCTAGCCTGGGAGAAGACCTGGTAAATATGTGATGAATGAATGTCCTGGGACATAGAAAGAAGTCCTTCTTAAACTTTTTCCAATTCAGGATGTGGCTTAGAGGCTAAGTAGACCTAGAAGTCCAGCACTTTCCCTACTATGAAGAAGTTCACTGGGAGAGGCAAGACATAAATAAAATCACAAAGATTATAAGGCAAAAATTGCTAATTCCTTAAAAAAATAAAAAAAGGAAAAGATTATGTGCTAGTAAGGAAATTCACCTGCAGACATTTCAGGTTGAATACAAGTAGGAGAAATCCCATTTTCAAGGAAGGCCACAGGCTTAGTTGACTACTAATCCTGGAATTTCAGGCACAGAGGTAATGTCATTTGAGCTGGCAAGTGGAGAGCAGTGGGGGTGGGAAAAGAGTTCTCAGAAGAAGAATCCGGAGCTGGGATTTCTCTTGTGAGAGAAGCAGCTTGCTGTGTATGTTTGCTGAGCAAGAAATGGGCAAGGATTTAGTTTTTTTGTCCTTCCTCACAAGGTCTTTGCCAGGAGGTCCTGTTAATGCTACCTTTAGTAACCAGCTGTGAAATAGTAATGGAAACAATAATAAGGATGGGTACTGACGGGGAAGCTTTTCAATTTCCATGCAGGACTTGGAAAGAGAGAAACTTAGAGGAACTTGTTGCCTAACGAATGCAAATGAAAATTTCCCATGTCAGTTAAGCAATCTCTTCAGCAAGACGAGCATCACCTGCTGCATTTTGGTGGCAGATACTCTACATTCTCTTCATAACCTGGCACCAAGATGTCCATGAGAGCTGTGCACAGCTGGGCTGTTTCCTGTGTCCCGATGTGGAGAACATCTGGAGACCTCCTTCACATGCTCAGGGAGTCACCAATGAAGAAACAGCTCACTGGCCATGGCCCAGGCTCTGAGCAGAGGGACTCTTGTGGGATGGGTTAGAAAGCTGCCTCCAAGGAAAGCATGGGTCAGCCATATCATTTGCTACAACCTGCGTAACCTTGGTGAGACCATATAACCCTGGTCTCACCTTAACTAGACCTGCCTGTCCGCAATGGTGGGAAAGTGATGGTTTGGAGTCAAACCGTCCTCATCTCAAGTCAGTCACGTTGCATTTCAGAATCTCAGTCTTTCCATTTGTGAAATGAGGAAAATAGTGTCATGAAGGTTACACCACACACGACTCTCTTGTGCATAGCTGATGTTCAGTAAATGTTAGCCATTGTCATAACTTCTAATGGGAAAGTACAAAAATGAAATCTTACTCTTCTCTTTTCATCTGTTTCCCTTGGGTACTTGTTCATGTTGAGAGAAACCCCTATTTTAAAACTTGACATGTTGTCTGTTCTTTTTAGCTAACTGATTATGAAGACTGAATGGATTGACTCTTGTTCTCTCCTCAGGGACCCAGAAATGAGATGCCTTGGTTTTCAGCCCCAGTGGATTCCCACTTCTCACTCACAAACAAAATCAAGGACAAAGACATGAAATGCACAGGAAGTCTTCATCGTTGTTCCAATGATTTGTCAAGAGTGCATCCAATGTGTTCATATCTTTGAGCTGATTATTCCCAGGCCACCTTTTTTACTTTGGCATTTAAGCTAGTTTGGGTTTCTAAATGAAAGTTTATTATGGAAATACAAATTGGTGGCACTTGGAATGGTTGATCATATTGTATGTTAGTAATTCACATGCAGAGAGTAGAGGAAGAGAGTTGTGGAGTTGTGGGAAGATTTCCCCCAATAAGACTCAGATCTTAGCCAGGGGTGGTGGCCTATGCCTGTAATCTCAGCTATTTGCGAGGCAGAGATCTGAAAGTTCCCAGTTTGAGGCCAGCCTGGGCAAAAAGTTAGTGAGACACCCCCCACCCCCATCTCAATAAACAAGCTGGCATGGTGGTATGTGCCTGTGATTCAAGTTCTGCAGGAGGCCTTAGGTAAAAGAATCATAGCCTGAGGCTGGCTCCATGCCAAAAAACCCTCAAAACCCTACCTGAAAAATAACTAAAAAAGCAAAAAAGGGCTGAAGGTGTGGCTCAAGAGGCAGAGCACCTGCCAAGCAACTGCAATAATAAATAAGTAAATAAAAAAGACTCAGCTCATGGAAAGTTTAGTACATTGAACCTGGGGGCACACTTTACCACAGCTGTGCTTAGCACCTCTGCATGTACAATGCACTGTCATGTCCAAGGGATTGGTTCACTATATGCTGATGGTCGCACTGTGATAGAGTGGTTGGGAATTTATGAGTGCCTTCATATGGATGACTGATTGAGCTGCAGGAATACTGACACAAATGGCAGTAATAAGCTGGGGCTACTGTGCTGACACTCATGTAAAGTTGAAACATCCATACCTACTAAGAACCAGGACTTCCATATGATATTTGTTCCTCAAGCCAATCATGCAAGGAAAGTGGCATTTGCTTAGATTTTGGAGAGGCCAAGACCCTTGCCCTTAGAACATATGTACAGTGTAGAAAGCTGTAAGTAATGGGGGTATTTGGGTGCACAGACACTGGAGTCACTCACCTAATCAAAACAAGAGTGAACACCCAAATCTATCATAGCTAGAAATGGAGCTGAACCCAGGAACAGCTGAATATTGCCAAGACTTTCTTAGCTTGTTTCTGCTTCATTTCTTTGACAATTTCATTCTTTCTCATTAAGACAGGATTTTTCCATGTGGTGCATGTTAGGGCCCCCTGAGCCTACTGCACCCCAGTTTTACCATAAAATGAGAAGCTCTCCCTTCCCTCAGATTTTTCAGTTTGAAAAATCCAGGGAATGACTTAGATGACCATACCGGATAAACTATTTGTGATCAGTGGGATAGGGCCATCTAAGAATGTGGAAATTTACTCTATGGCCACATCATAGAATGGGAAGAGGAGGGAATGCTGTGTCCTATGAGGGGATAATGCCAAGTGAACAAAACAACAAATGTCTATCTGAAGACTGCAGCACATCAACCTAGTCATTTACTTTATGGCCCACAAGCCTCTTGAATCACTGTTCTCATATTTATCAGAGATGGATGAAGAGAACAAAGGAAGAGGAGAAAGAATAGAGAAGCTGGTTGATGTTAAAGTCATCTATCTATATTCTTATGACAATCATTTTTCATGGAAGAGGAAACTGAGGACCAGAGAAGTTAAATAACTTGTCCAGAATCACAGGGCTAGTAAGTGGCAGAAGCAGAATTCAAACTGAAGCTAGCTGACTTAACACCATATCCACCCTAAATTCCTAAAGGAATGGAGAGAAAGGAACCCCTGGACAAAACAGGTAAGAAGCTGTTTCAAGGCTGTCCTGAGTTTGACAGGCAATGGTCAAGAAACAGGGTTGGGGGTACTGCTGTCAACCAGCCTGGGAGCCCTCTGAGGAGCTCAGACCCCGTCACCTGTCTCCTCTGTTCTTTCCTCAATTCTGTTACACTGCACAGTCAATTGCATCCCAAACTCGAGCAGGTGACTTGCATTACAGTCCTACTAGAATTATGTCCTTTTGGTGACTGGTCAAGCACCCAGGATTCTCACCAGGTTTTGTGCCCCCACCCCCACCCCAGCTATGTGCAGCATCACTGGGAGGTCACAAAGTGTCTTCTCCACCTGTGTGCACGGCTAGATGCACAGTCCTACTGTCATAAAATTGTGAATCATGGCTAGTGGGTCTCAAAAATGCAAATAGGACACAGCTAGGGAAATCTCTCCAAACATGAGAGAGACCCTGAGACCTCAAATAACCATTGCAGCTCTTCCCAAATCATGAACTCATTCAGGTTCCTTTGCCCTTTTTCTTGTTCTTCACAGACATCAAGTCATACAAACCAGATGGATCACTGTTCCTTGGTCTCCTACCCAAATGGCTGTCTCAGGAAGAACACTGACTCAAAGGCATGTCCTGAGGTGAGTAGCCTCCTGCTCCCACAGGGAAGGCAAGGGTAAGGGCTGCTAAAAGCCATCTTCATGAATAATGCATGTACTGTGTTTGCAAAGTTAATTAACTGGGTTTACTTATTTGAATAATAGTGCTAAGAAGGGAGTGAAAGAGTTGAATAAGAAAATCCTCCCCTGATAGCCCCTGCCTTTAGTGTTACCAGCAAGTCACAGCAAACACTCAAAAGGTGTTGAATATATATTTGCAATAGCTTTTTAGTTTTGTAATTACAAAGATCTAAAAATCTTGATTTGACTTTTCATCAAGGAACAGGGAGAGCAAAGCAATTCGAATCTGCCTGAGGACAGGACAGGTCGTGAAGGGGGTGGAATGGGATGGGAAAGCGATTTCTCCTCTCTGGTGGTCTAGTTTGTGAGTCCTTTTCAGTTCTCATTTTTAGATGCCAGAAAGGGAGCACCCAATTACACACGATTTCAAAGCCCAACAAAGACCAAATTCAAGCTGGAGTGGGGACTCGGTTCAGCTGGCTGTGGAGAGCAAGGGCACATAACAGACTTGGTTTCCTCCCTGCATGTGTGTCATTCAGCATCTTCTGCTATTCTGATGAGTCATCGGGACCATCAGTGAAGACTCTGTCTTCCACCATTATTCAAATGCCTTTCAAGGGCTTCTGTGTTGCTCTTTTCTGCTTTTTTTTGTGTAGGATTTTTTTTTTGGGTGGGGGGAGTGCTATTATGTTTTGCTTGATTGCTTGCTTGTTTTCCTAATTGTTCCCCCTCCCCCTAACAATCACCCAAGGCTGTATTCATCTAAAAATAACTCACAACACCTCAGTAACCACTTGAGCTACTGACAGGTTCCTTTGAAAGGCAGCAACTTTCAGTCCTGAATCGCAAAGTGTTGACAGTTAATGGAGGAAACTCACAGATATTTGAGGAAAGAAAAGCTATTAGGGCTCCCCAACCCCTGCCCTATTTTCCCCACCCAGAGCAGTCCCACCTGCACTGTTTCTTAAAGGACTCAAATGGAACTTTGAGCTCAACTCAACTCAACTCAAGTCACAAAAAGTCTCAAACTCTGGCAGCAGTGGATTCCCCTGCTCCTGGACCACAGGTATGGGAGCAATCAGCCAGCTGTGCTGTCCCCATACCTGTGTGGATCTGAACACAACAACAACAAAAGTGCCTCACAGTACTATACACCATGGCAAAACATCCCCCAAAGCATGGGCAGCACACACTGTTGTTCTCTGGGAGAGGGTGACACAGCCACAGAACACATGAAAACACCAGGAAGGTCCAAAGGCCAGATCAAGGGAATGCTCCTAGCAGCATTCACTGGGTAGCAGGGGTCTCAGCTGATCAGGCCCTCTGGGGAGACAGCTGCCAATTCCTGTTTTTACACTCAAGGGCTACCTGGTGCAGTTTACCTGATATGTCAAAAGCCTGAGACGATCCCCACATATAGCAAAGTTGTAAAAGAAAGGATGGGAAGAAGAGAAGAAGAAGGAGAGAAACTGTGCAACCCCAACACTCCCCACCCGGGTGATGAATTAAGACCTCTAAAATTTCATTAATAAGAACACACTGATTCAAATTCTCAGCCTCCTGAGACTGAGGTGGACCTGGAGTCTCTGGTGAAAGTTGTTAGTAACAGGTCTACTTAGTCGGAAACTGGATTGAAGTCTCTAGGCCTAGAGAGCAGTCCTAGGACTGGTGTAAGGCCGGCCAGGTGCCTAGTAAGACTTAAGGAGCACTCACTCTCAGGTGCTGACTCAGGAAGAAAGAATGAGATAGACTGAGGGACATGGGTTGTAGCTCAGTTGGTAGAGTGCTTGCCTGGAATATGCCAGGCCCTGGGTTCGAGCCCCATTGCAAGCAGAAGAAGAAAGCTGAAACAAGAGTATCTAAAATAGTGCTTTTTAGAAAATGAGCTGAGAAGTCAGGAAGGAAAGAAAAGATGAGGGAAATGACAGCATAGGGGATGAAACTCTCTTGACTCCTGTATACAGAGCTTTTCTTTGCTTGGTTTCACATTCTTTTGAATCCATGATTATTGTTTTATGCCAGTGATTACACTAATGTTTTATGTGTGCATTTTTTTGTTGTTTTGACATAGTTGAACTGGCTCTGGTTTGGAGTTAAGATACATTAGTTTCTAGTTTAACACTTACAAGTTCATGTGACTGAAGAAATTATTTAATACCCCAGAGTCACAGTTTCTTGTCTGTAAAATGGTGACATGGGGTGGGGATGGAGCAAAGAAGGTAATGGAAAACAACCCAGATGAGAGGGATAAGTTTTAGTGCCTATAACACAATTGAGTAACTATTGCTCACAGTGATCTATTATATATTTTATGAAGAACTAGAAGAGAGGAGCTTGAAAGATCCAAGCATAAAGAAATGAGGAGACAGAAGTATTAACTACCGTGATTTGATCACTACACATTGCAGTGTTGCTGAAATACAACATTGTACCTATAAATATGTACAAGGATTAGTTAGTTAAAAAGAAAATGAGATCACAAAATTAAAAGTGAGATAATTTCTGTGGAGTTTGCTCAGACATTTATTCAGCAAGGTATATGAGTACCTATTTATGCTAGATCCTCTGCCAAGTGCTGTGGATGAAGTACTAAATAAAATTAATATGGCCCCAATTTTTAGTCAAGTGAAGGAAACAAATAATTTAACAGGAGGGTTTTTGTTATTATTATTGTTATGGACATTAACAACACCTGCCCAAATACTAGATTTAAGGAAGCAGACTAGATACTAGCATTTGTGGATTTGTGGTGTTACTCTTTCTTAGTGTATGGGAGCTAGTGCTAGTTTGTCCAAGAGATTATTTCTCCTTTATGCAGAGGTTTCAGGGTTTTTTTTTTCCAGGGGATTAACTCAGCTTTAAACCCCACCAGACAGACATTAGAGTTTATTGAAAGGATAATATGAATTTCATAAATTCCTTTACACAAAGACTACAGTGACTCATGCTTTCAAAAGTGCCTGAAGATGGATTTATGCCACATGACAGTCATAATGGTCATTTGAAGCAGTTGCACAGTCTGTTGGGTAAATAATACAAGTTGTATAAATCATATCTACCCTGTGTTTACACAATAGACCGTAACTACTCCAGAGGATCTCAAACAATCTGACACAAGAGTGGTTTATAAATGATGTAAATATAGCATGTTTAAGTTAATCAAATGAAGCAGCCCCCAAGGAAGACAGGTTTGTCAGATAAATGAAATATGTGTCTTTAGAAACGTTTATGTAGGTTAATTCTCCTGGCTTGCAAATAACGAGAGCCAATTAATTCCTTAAAGAAAGTGCAGGATGGAGCTGTAGTTCAGTGTGGGAGTATAGGAGCTCAGGGTAGGCAAGACAGAGGCCCTGGGTTAGATCCCTAGGAGCTCAAAAAATAAATTGGGCGGGGGGAACAGAATGTCAGATCGTCTTTAAAAAACATATACAGGGCGGAAGAGGGAGGGGGCGGAGTGGGGGGTAAGGGAGGGGGTGGGGGCGGGGGGAGAAATGAACCAAGCCTTGTATGCACATATGAATAATAAAAGAAAAATAAAATAAAATAAAAATAAATAAAAAACATGTACAGATGCTTCACAGAAACCAAAATCAGAATGTACTAGATTTTAAAGAGGAACTAGGATTATGAGAGGGAATTCTACAAAAACCCAGAAAGTTCCTCATTTTTGTTTTTCTCCCCTTCAAAACTGCATTCTACTGTCTCTTTGCAAAATTGGCCATCTTGTCCAGGTGGTGGTGCATGCTTATAACTCCAGTGTTCATGTGGCTGAGACAAGAGGAATGAAAGTCTCAGACTACATAGCAAGGACCCTGTCTCAGAAAACCAAAAAATAAAAACAAAAACTCAATTAAAATAACATAAATATTTTAAAAGGCCCTCTGTACTTACTTTTCTGTCTTGATGGCTTTATAACTTCAGAGCTTCCTGTTACTGTTTCCAGCCACATGCAGGAACAGATTCTCTACACTAGGTCTCAGCTCCAATTTGCTAGCAAGGAGATTCTCCTGGGTCCACCCGTTCTACAACCCACTAAATTATGGGAAAAGGATGGGGACGTATATCACAATGATGACTGACATGCCCATATGTAAAGAAGTAGTTCTCAGAAAGAAGAATTGCTTATGGACTGGGAAGATAGCCAAGTGAGTGTCTATCACTTGAGTAGAGTGAGTGTCTTATAACCTTGATAGGACTCCCAGGCAGAGAACACACTTGAGATTAGAGTCAGGAGGTACAAAACTGTTGTGGAGACATCCCCTTTCTTCCCACATCTCAAAAGAGAAAGGTCAATAAATCTGTTGGGATCTTGTTGGTTTTATGATGACTCAATTTACCTGAGAGTTTTCAATTCTAACCAAGTAGTTCCTATGCAACATCACAGACCTACTTCAGGGTAACAAATGCAAATTCATGATGTCATTATGTGACAGTATGTTTTAGTCCTTCAGGCTCCAAATCCTGGGTTTCATAGGTTAGGTCTGATCACTTGTCCCAACACACCAAATAAAAGACGAATGACAGCAATAGGCAGAGAAAGGAGGTTTATTACTTGGCACCGGCAGTCACAGGATGTGAAAAGGCAGCACTTCAAACCATCTTCCTCACAGACTTTTCATCTAGGTTTAAATGGGAGGAAGGACTGGGGGTAGAGGAAGAAGTATGCATAATTATCAAACAGTCACAGGTGTATTGTGGTGGTCACAGCTGGTCCAGCAGCTCTTTGTGTCAGGATTGGTCAGGCAGGGCCTTATCACAATAAAGGTTGGATTTCAGTATGACTGTGCAGTGACTGCAGGAGAGACTGACTTAGAGCAAAGGACACAGATACAAAATGGAGGCTGGGACATGAAATTTTACCCTGCCTTCAGTTAATTCATGGACTCAAATAAGGAGTCAGTGCTTTTCAGCAAAAGCAGCTTAAGTATCTGTTACAATTATATTTTTGTGATTTTTTTTCTCCTGTAGAAAATAAAAGAAAGTTTAAATGAGAAAAAAATTCCATAATTCCACCAATCAGAGATCACCATTGTTAATATTTTGGTTTGTTTTCTTTTGGTTATATTTATTAAACATTTATTTATATTATATTTATAATAACTTTGTTTCTGTTGAGCCCATGTTGTATCTACAATACTACACACTGCTTTTATCCAAATGTCACATAGCTTCATAAATACTTGCTGTTTTGTGTTTTGTACTTGGGTTTTGTTTTCAGACCCAGCCTCATTATGCTGTTCAGGCTGGCCTTGAACTCATAGGTTCAAGTGATCCCCCACCTCAGCCTCCCAAGTAGCAACACCATGCCAGCTCTTCACAAATATTCAAAGTGCATTATTTTCTCATGCATGTTCCATCATATTCCAAATTACATCTCGTTTTGTATAGTTGGTGTCATAATCCACTGCTATAACAAAATACCATAAACTATCCAGCTTATAAAACCAGCAATTTAACTTTCATAGTTCAGGAAAATGGAAAGTCCCAGATCAAGGCACCAGCAGCTCCAGTGTTTGGTGAGGACTCTTATTTGGGTTCTAGATGACACCTTTCACTGTGCCCTCACATGATAGAAAGGAGGAAGAATATGTCTGGGGTCTCATTTATAAGGGCACTGATTCCATTTGTGAGGACTCTGCTTTCATGACCTAATTGAAATTGGAGTTTTAGGCCCCAGGCTGAAAGTCCTGAGCTTCCGCATGTCAAGTCCAAATATTCACCAGGACACAGAATACAGACATAGTGAATGCCAGAGAAAGGAGATCTGTTACACAACCCAGGACACTCTGGGAAGAGGCAGAGTAAGCACTCAGCCCACCTTTTGCCATCTCCAGGGTATTTATAGATTCTTCTTCAGGGGAGGGCGGAAAAAGTGGGGAAGAGAAGATCAAAGTATTCTGTAATGAAATCATCTAGTCAAATGCTACATGCTAGTCTGTAACTCTTGTTATTTTATAATGCATAATGCTTATTAACATATTGAAGTTCTAACCTTATCTGTCTGATTCTGTGTTTTCCAAACTCATCCAAATAATGTTTAAGGCATTCCCCCAGAAATGAAAGGCAAAGGGGAAGAAATCTAATAAGGGATCACTCACTGAAGACCACACATGTCCTGAGGAGTGCATTAACTCAACTGCAGACAGAAGAGGGTGGAGTTGGCTGGCAACTTTTACCAGCACTTGCTCCCTGCCAGGCACAATGAACATCATCTATAAAGGAGCTACTTTCCGTGTGTTAATTTTAAAGTACATTGTCTAAAGTGACACAGTAATAAATGCTGCTATCACCTGAACTCAAGTCAGAATGTCTCCAAAGCTGATATTTGTCTTTCTGAAAAACTTCTACTCTCTTGTAAAGATGAGGGCACTTGAACCTCTGATAGGAATGAAGGCAGTTTTCCTTTCAGAGTCCAGTCATGATGTGAGTCATGAAGTTCTCCTAAGACACATTTATTTAAACTCATGTGATTATTCAAAAGCTTTTCCTTTATAAATAGCAATCCCTGCCCATCCTGCATCTCACCTTTTAAGGAAAAGTCCTCCCATCCTGATCCCAAAAACAGAGACAGAGCAAGAACCTGAGATTCCTTGTTAGGCCATATGAATGTATTACTGATAGAGTGCACTCTGCACAAACTATTATCAAATAGACCAGCCCACCTTGGAATTAATTGCTGGATAAAGTCCACAATATGCAAGAAAGAAAAGAGCCACATCACACTCTAAAGCCTGGTGCATACTGTATCTATGAGCAATTTACTGCTCTGCACTCTGTTTGACAGATGAACTCTAAGTCAAGTGCATTAATCCACTAATGCAGCAGCTTACCTACCCTGGGAAGCATGGAGTGAGATTCAAGCTGGGTGATAGGTTTAAAGAAGAGGAGAGACATTGGTAAAAGTTACAAACTGGGGTCAGATTATTTCACTGCACTGTAAACCAATGTTGAGATTGCAAGAGTAGAGATGGCTCTTTTCTAATTTACATTCATGTGATCAGCAAAGTTCAATGCCACACAGTTCATAGGTGCTCAATGGAAAATCTCAAGCAGTTGAATAGTTTTGAAAGAATCTCAAGTTGCTAATAAGGAGAAAGAGAAAAAAAAGAACTTCAAACACTTTACTTAGGGCTGGGTATGGTGATGCAAGCCTGTAATCCTAGCTTCTCCAGAGGCAGAGATTGGGAAGATCACCATTCAAAAAGCTCATAAGACCCCATCTTAACCAATGAATGGCCATGGTGGAATACACCTGTCATCCCACCTGCAAAAGAAGGAGGAAGGAGAAGGATCATGGTCCAGGCCAGTCCAGTTATAAAGCATGACCCTATTTCAAAAACAACTACTGCCAAAAGAAAACAAATACTTTACTTTCCAAATAGACAGATTGCATCATCCAAAGCCAATAGATTTCCTTGTGTCTTACAGAGAAGCATTGTGATAGAGCTTTGTAGATAACTCACTTCTTCATGTTTTGTCCCCCCATAGAGCTTTGCAGATAACTCACTTCTTCATATTCTGAATAAAAGATCTGAAAATAGTACTCTTGCATTGACTTGCACTTGTACTAGAGACCCAAAGAGTACAGAAATTGGTACCCAGGCAGCAGAAAAATGTTAGAAGGGAAGTTTTCCACTTAGTGCCCTCTCAACTTGTGACCACTGAAGGACTCCATTGAGTGATTGTTCTGACCTGCTGTGTTCTGGACAGAGGAGGGACTTTCTTTAGTCCTGAAAAAAAATGCTGTTTGGGGGGATTTCTTGCCCTCAGTCTAAAGCTTCTCAGATCTTCTTTCTTAGAGCAACTGTACCAGTGTATTTGGGGGAAGTCTCTTTCCATCCCTGGCAGGTAGAGTGAAGGGATGTTTGGGAGGAGCAGGGACTGCTAGAAGGTAATACATTTCATTTTAAGAGTAGGGACATAAGGCCAGCTCCAGTGACTCATGCCTGTAATCCCAGCTACTCAGGAGGCAGAGATCAGGAGGTTAGAAGGCAGTCTGAGCAAATGTTTTACAAGACCCTATCTTGAAAAAACCCATCACAAAAAAAGGGCTAGAGGAGTGGCTCAAGGTGTAAGCCCTGAGTTCAAGCCCCAGTACCAAATAAATAAATAAATAAATACCCAAAACAAAGTGTAAGGACTTTGTCAGTACAGCTGGGCTGGAAGTTTAGTTCCACACTTGTTCTGCAGCCTAGATCAATGCTCACATAATGGAGTCAAAACTCAGTTTCACTGGTGCACAATGCGAAAAGAATGGTACCCACAATGTAATGTTGGTCTCAGTGTATAAAACAGTAAGCTCAGGACAGGCTCCCAGTTTTATTTCTTCCTTTCTTGAGATTTGTTGAGGATACTTTTGTCATATTCCACATCTCAGAGTGATATCTGTCCAGAAGACAACAGTGCTCCTCAGGATTTATTGATCTTTATTTAATGAGGGAAAAAAACAGACCATAAGTAGTCGTCACGGATTTATGGAAGTGATGTTCCTGCCAGTCCTCTACCTTAATACTACCCAAGATCAGGGTGGTTGTGAAGTCACTTGAGAAATTAGAAATTATTGCCAATGAGTTAATGGGAAGATGTCTTCTTTCTCTCTAGCTCTTTCCCTACTCTCCCTCACTTTTATCTGCTCAGACTGTAACAAAATGCAATCAAGGTGGTGACTTCAACAATAGCCTTTCTTTCTCACAGTTTGAGAGTCTGAGAAGTCAGATGGAGGTACCACAGACTTGATTCTTAGCGTGGGCTGTTTTCCTGGCTCCATCTCTTCCTCTTCATGTAAAGTTACTAATTGCCATTCTCACCACCTCATCTACCTAATTACCTCTAAAGACATTACTTCCTAATAGCATTGAGTTGGTGGCCAGGACTTCAACCTCTAAGTTTCAGAAGGACATAAACATGCAGTTCACACAACTTCCCTCCTCTATCACTCCATCCCTGCCTGTTCCTTCTCAATGTCTGAGATCTATTTAACTAGCAAATAACATTGCTATAGAAAAGAAAAAGATTGGCATGATGGTATATGCTAACAGGAATGTTTGTGGCATGCACAATTAGTAACCTTAATAAATTTCAGGAATCTAGATCTGCTATCTGCAAAGGAGTGCAGATCAAATATTTCATAGGCATACCATGGCGTATAGCTAGAACTATGATTTGGACGTGTGCCCCAAAGACCCATGTGTTAAAGACTTTGTTGAATGGTCACAATATTGGGAGGTGGTGTGGTAGTTTAGGAGGTGGGGCCCAGTGGGAGATCATCAGGTCATCTGGTATACCTCACCCTGGGTGAGGGCTGTGATACCCTGGCTCTTTCTGACCTCGCTTGTGGTTTGCTCCATCTCACACTCCCACCATGATGTCCTGCCTCACCAGAAGCGCAAAGCAATGGGCCATGATTGTAACTTCCAAGCCATGTGCAAAATGACCCTTTTTTAATTGTCTCAGGTGTTTCATTATAGTGATGAAAAGCTGTTTAATATAGTATGGAAAATCTACTCAGGTATCTAGGATATTTTGTAATATCCTTGTTTATCCTGGAGGTTTATCAAAAACATTATACTATTTAAATTTGGATATTTTGTGGCTATATATTTTAGTTTTTGAACTACCAGGTTTTAAACTACAGAGAAGAGGTCAGGAAACTTTTTCTTTTCTTTTTTTTTGTGGTGCCGGGGTTTGACCTCAGGGTGTTAGGCTTGCTAGACAGTACTCTACCACTTGAGCCACTCCTCCAGGCAGGAAACTTTTTCAATAAAGGGACAAATAGTAAGTACTTCAGGTTTTGTGGGCAATGCAGTCTTTGTCACAGCTGTTTAACTCTGCCTGCACAGTGCCAAAGTCAGCCACTGCAAACAGGTAAACACACGAGCATACCCCAATAGAACTCCATTCCTGATTACAAGCTTCGATTTCATTACATTTTTCATGTCCCAAAATATTATTCCTCTCTTGGTAATTTTAGGTCCATTTCAGTATGTAAAAACTATTGTCACCTCATGGGCCTTACAAAGACAGGCAGTAGGTGGATCTGGTTTGCACATGGCTCTTTGCCAAGTCCTGCTCTGTAGACCGTGCCATGCTAATTAGAGCCTCAGACACCATTAAGTTGCCCACTGCCAGATGCTGTTCACATTCCATCACTTAGTACCCTGCTTAGACTGACCTTGAATAATTTGTTGAGGAAATCGACATATCGCCTTCCTGTTAAAAATGGAAGATTGAATAGAGCGGTGGCATCGGCTCTCTCCAAACACTGCACAAAGGAGTGACATAGCTGAAAGTCTAAATCCACAGGGGCAAAGATGGTGACAGAAAACATACAAAAACAAGAAAGAACTTTGGACAGGAAACCAATAACTGGTAACTAAATTAACAAGTACAAGAGAGCAGAATCAAGACAGTTGGGGAAAATGAATTTAAATAGAAGAGACCAAAAAGTCTACACCATTAACATGTTCTGTGAGAAGAGTTGGTCAAAAATCCCAGTCCTTTTCTGGGAGATCACTAGAATTTATTCTGCAGAGGCTCAGATTCCCGGAAGACAGTCAGTTAGCTAGGATTATATCCTCAAGGTAGCAGCCTGGGGACACCTCGGCCCACAAGACAGAGACCCCTCAGAATGGCTCGCCCTGGTAATGCTACAGAGAAGATCTAGATGAAAGGCCCCCAAAGTACAGGTTCTTACACTCTGCTTTTTAATGACATTTTCTGTTGGCTTTGTTTTTGTTTTTTTGAGACAGGGTTCCCCTGTGCATCCCAGGCTGGCCTCAAACTCACTATTCTCCTGCCAGAGCCTCTCAAATGCTGGAATTACAGATATGCCCCACAACACTTGGCTTTGCCACATTCTTAAAATTGAGCAGAAGGACTCAGACATTTGCGGGAGAAGCAAAAAAAAAAAAAAAAAAAAAGGAAAGAAGGAAAGAAAAACAAAGTAAAGGAAGACTGTGTTTGCAGAGATAAGAAAATGTCAAAAAAATTATCACCCATGTCACTAAAAAGACAAGACATTGAATCTATGAATATGAAACTTTGTTTTAAAAAGAACATTCAGGGAATGTAATACAAACGAGTTATTGGAAATAAATATTTTAGAAATTAGGCATTCAGAGACTGGAAGATAAAATTGAGGAACTAAAGAAATTAAGAGAAAACCAGAGGATCAATCCAGTGGCTCTAATATATGAAACAGAAGCCTTTTCAAACATAAGAGATTAATTTAGACAAGTAAAATTATAAAAAAAATACACTTGAGGAAATTTTTCTGAAACTGAAGGGCACCTTTTTCCTGATTTACTTTGGCATTACTGGTTTTTGAACTCAGAACCTCACACTTGCTAGGCAGGTGTTCTCACCACTTGAGCCTTCTACCAGCTCATTTTTTGTGATAGGTTTTTCAAGATAGGGGCTCAGGAACTGCTTGCCTGAGGTTGGCAATGGAGGTTTTCCTGGTCTCTGCCTCCTGAGTAGTTAGTATTACAGTCACAGGCCACCAGCGCCCAGCCTGTTTTTTGATTTAAAAAGTCAAGATTCTGGCAAAACGGATTAACTGAAATTGGTCCACCAAGGCTATTTATTGGCAAATTTCAAAATTCCAAGAACGACAAAAAACTTTCTACAAGTTTCCAAGACACAGTTTAGTTACATTAGATCAGAAATTATAAAGACATTAGAAATTCACAACTTAGAAAAAAAAATAAAACAATCCTTTCAAAATGGTTTCAATCTTCTATTGGATATTAAGGCAATTTATATAGAATAAAGATATTTTCAGATATACAAGCTCTCCAAAATTTTGCTGCCTGTGCATAATTTCTCAGGAAGATACTAGATATATGCTTCCTTCAGTGCAATGTAGTAAACAACAAAAGGAGACTAGGATACAGGAAATAAGTGACACACATGAGAGCCAAGATGAACTACAGGCTCGTGGTCAGATCCAAGTGGCTACTTGTGATGACCTGAAGAGCACCAGTCCAGATGGGAGCAGGATAGACAGCTTCTGGAGAAAAGGTTAACGTATGTATAAAGTAAGCTCTTTTATAAAGGTATTTATAAAATACCTCATGAGAAGATTCATACAGCAGAGTTTGGGGAAGTTTGAGATTGAATAAGTACAAAGAAAATTAGGAAAATGCACAAACAAGACTATCATTATTTCCAAAGAAAACAGAGTAATCAGAATGAACCTCGTGACTCAGTCATAACATTTTTCCAATCATTAAAAAACACTAAACATTTATCCGAAAAACCTACAAAATGGTTAAATGTGGAGGTTAAGGAAAACAGGAAGGGTTCATGTTTGTATTGAGTAAAAGAAAGCCAGATTCCCTTTCTCCATATTGGAAAGTCCTAAACAATGCCCCAAAGTGAAAATCAAGCATGACTACTCAAACTGGTCATCTAGACCTGTAGACATGGTGATAAGTGTCAAAAGAGCCAGCTGAAAGAAAAGGATGGGGGTCTCTGAACAGCAGGAAGTGTTGGGCTGGGGAAGGATATGGACAGGAAACAAGATTTTCATAACAAGTCATGTCAGCTATTTAACTCTTAAAGAACAACATGCAAGTGTAGGGTTGCAAAAACTTAAGACTAAATTTATAGTAAAGGGAAGAAAACTCTAGATCTACCACATAGCTTCTTTCATGAGGCCCTTCTCTGCAGAACTGTGAGGTTCTTGTATTTAGTCATGCCCTCATGAATAAATATCTTTATAAGCAGATAGCATTTGTTCTTCCTGTTCTGTTAGCTACTAAATCAATGATTTACATTTTGCTGGAATCATAGATTAACTGAATTCCAGATATTTGTAGTAGAGTGCAATCTTGCACTCCTGTCTCCTGATCATTTCCAAACCTTGGGTCATCAATAACACATGCTTTTAAAGTAGAAGTTTGCTTTCATTATAAATATTCCTTTAGATAACTAAGTTTAAAGTTGATCTAAATTATGGAAGCTTTTGTTCAATGAAACCTTACAAGGAAGCCCATAATATAAAACAGATAAATGACTGAGCATGGTGGTAATTACTTGCCTATAACTCCATCATGCAAGAGGCTGAAGCAGGAAGAGCACAAGTTCCAGGCCAGTGTGGGCCACATATCTTGCTTGAGGCCAGCCTGAGTGACATAGCAAGATCCTGTCTCAAAAATCATAAATAAACAAATAAATGAATACAGATAAATGCTGAGCTACTTGGATGGAAGCTAGAACATCATTACCTGACACTCTCCCCCTTTCACTTGCAAGCCCTGACTCACGCCTGGGAGTGGCTTTTAAGATCTCAGACTCCTTATTGTCTCCATGGACAATTTGAAAATCACTCTCCTTGGGTCAGGACAGATTATCAAAGAGCCAGTTAATGTACAGTCCATAATTTGTCTCCCTCTCACTAGTGTAATGTGGCGTGCTTCCTCAGTACACATGGAGCAGCAGTGCTTTGAAATGTGTGATACACTTATACTAGGGATATTGTTGAGGATGTCAGTGATAACACTCACTCACTCATGGAAGGACAATGTAACTAGGCTTTAGAATCAAGCACAGTTTTATTTCACCTAAGGAATTCATTTGATTTGTCTAAGTAATCAATTCTTTTATGCTAGTGTATTTTTCTTTATCTTTGTCAATGGTCTTATGGGAATGATGTGAAAAATGAATAAAATCTTAATCCTCCCCTATGTTCCTCCCTGTAAGCTTTTAGGATGATCTCTTAGTCTTCTATGAGTCCCCAAAGACAACCCATGCCCAAGACAAATAAACCTAAATAATTTGTAATTTAATTAACTAATAATGAGGGCTACTGGAGCAAAACATACCATAATAAAACATCTACAAATCAGAACTAAGTTAATGGATATATCTTGTGATCTCTATTTTTAGTGACTGTGAACAGATGGGGACATTCCCATGGAAAACTGCAGTCAGCTCTTGCTTTCCACTAACATCAGTGACAATCAACCCTGAGATTATTATAGTTATTATAGTACACTATGCTGTAGTTAGGATCATGCTTTCTATGTGCAAATTACATTCATACATTCATTCATTTCTGAAAGCCAGTTTATCCAAAGGCAATTAACCATTTGTCACACAGACTGGAAATACTTATGTTATCATGAAAAGTGTTTTGACCCTTTCTGCTCAAGCTACATGAAAATACCAAAGGCCACTTTCTGCACTGACCGTAAGAGTGTATTTTCATAGCTTCAGAGCCATTTGATCTCTACATCCTCCCTGTCGTCAGGGCTATTGAGGATTGCATATTAGCTTAGTTGAAATAAAACAAAGGATGTTTAATTAAATGGTCAGAGACCCTCAATCAAGCCATGGTGATGGTCATTGCTTTGGGAATGTGAAAACTAAAGTCCAATACAGCCTGCCCATGCACTATCCACATGGCACGAGGCCCTCTCCACTTCTGTTCCTGCCCCCTCACAATTGTGAGAAGTTAGGAAAGAGAGGAGTCATGGCAGTGGTGACTACTACCATTATGGCTACTATTGTCCTCATTTCACTGGCGTACGAAATGTGAAGCAACTTACACAGACCACTTGTCTAGCAAAATTCATTTCTACAACTGTGCCTGGAATTTTGTAGTTGCTTCAAAATCTTTTATTGGATGAACACTGAATAATTAATATGTGTCTGAATGGTACAAATCTTTTGAGCCCTTATCCTTAGAGTCAATTATCAGATTCCTATACTTGTATCCTTCTCTGTGGTGCCAGAAATTAAATACACCTGCCAAGATAAAGTTTACAAGGCTTTCTTGGGATATTCTTGTCATTTTCTAATGATATTATGTAGGCACTTATTATTTAGGTGTTTTGCCTGCCTATGTCACTGTAATAGCTAATTTGCCCCGATGATATAAAAAATAATAATTATAACAACATTTTATAGTGTTTCTTCCTTGTGCAAAGGATTAGGATAGAAATGTAAATACGGCATTCAGTGTGTTCCTCATAACAGATTGTTAAACAAGCTGGGACTAATTTAGTAATGTGCCTGAGGACACAAAGCTAAAACACCTGGTATCAAATTCATAAGCACCGTTCTGTTTGTCCCACTTATTGATGATATCTGATGTCCTATGATTATGGTGACCAAGTTTTCCTTTATCAAAAGTCAAGATGTTCCCAAAAGTTCATTGACAGAAGAATTGATAGATTGGTTAGGCTACATCTATAAATCGGAACTACTACACAGCTAATACACCAAAATGGATGAATGTGGCAGGTGTTATTTTGAATGAAAGAAGCCAGAGCTACAAGACTCCACATTGAGTGAGGTAATAATAAGCAAAGCAAATGAATGATGATAAACTCAGAAGTTTGGGCAGTTGTGGATTGTGGAGATGCCCAAGGAAAAGTGATGATGCTGGCCATGCCCTGTCTTAATGTGTACATGTGTTTGTGCTCATATGTAAAAATCTCCAGAAAGTCTTAAGATTCATCTACTTTGCCATGTATGTATCCTTTAATACACAATCAAAATTTTAGGACAAAAAATGGAACCTAAAAAGCCAAGGAAACCACAGCATAGAGGAATTAGAATTAAGATGGCTGGGAACTTGAGGAGAGATGACTCCTAGAGTTACAGATGCCCTAGCCAACCATCTAAATGGAAGTTCACAATTGTCCCAGGGGCTGACAGCTGGCAGGAAGATGGAACTGACCTCTGCCATCTTTCTGAAACCACCTAAGAAAAATCTGAGTAATAGAACAATTTAGAGGCCCATTTGGGTTTTCCTTGCCTGTTTTGCTTCAGACACACTCCTAGAATTCAATGAAGCACTTTTTTTCTCAGGCCTGTCTTTTCTCCTGACCACCCTACCTTCTCTCTAACAGCAAAGAAAGAAAAGGAACCCCATGAAGTAG
The DNA here is from genome assembly GCF_047511655.1 of Castor canadensis. NCBI lineage: Eukaryota > Metazoa > Chordata > Mammalia > Rodentia > Castoridae > Castor > Castor canadensis. Next base: position 125,231,258 of record NC_133390.1, read on the forward strand.
GGATCATGGTTGGCAGGGAAATAGGTTTGTTTTACTCCTGTTTGTCATTGGAAATATCTTACATTACAAAGATCACATTGAAGAAAGCAAGTCTTTTCCTTTTTTAAAATAACAGATCTTAAAAACGAAAAGCCATTCATACACGGACATATCTAAGAGACTGAGTAGGCTGCACCAGTCTTATTTAAAACAAAACAAAACACCATGTGAGAAGGAACTGAAGATCTGAATTCTCTATGGAGAAAGTGCGTGTGAGTTTGGCGGGGTGCAAGGGGAGCAGTCACTCAAAAATGACCTCAGGGTACAAAGAGGAAAATGTTGGCTAGGCGACCCCTTAGAAAGCTGTGATAAGTGACATTCCTGCTAATACCAAATCAAAGGAGAAGCTCAGCTGCCCCAGTGAACGGGGCTGCCCAGACCATACATCTGGGTGCTCTCGCATGCCCGGTATATGAAGTCATCCAGCATCTGAGGAGAGTTATGTCCCTGTGGCTGAGGCTTGTTTATGGAAAAGAGTTTCGGGCTTGGCTGTGCTTAAGCACAGAGCTTTCTAGGCTGCAGGGAGGTGGGTTACTTTTTACAAAGTAACGCTTGTCCTCCAGAGCAAGTGTCCTGATTTTAGACCAGAGCTTGGAAAACTCAAAGGCTTGGCCTATCAGTTTTCTTCATTTCCTGTGGGCTTGGCCACCACCCCCGTCTGAAGGGCAGCTTTTAAAACTACACCCTCCATTCACTTGGCCATTGGTACCTCATCCAAATCGGGAAGCCAAGAAACACACAGAGTGTATATGGACTGGAAGCAGAAAAACGTGGTAAGAAATGGGGTAGCAATTTTGCAGCGTAACTTGCCCCATTCATAGACCTCTCCACACTCATGGATGTCCTGGAAACACACCGAGTTGTCTCCTCTCTCTGAGAAGTACACTGAGATTTTAGGACACAGAGACATGCAACAGGTTGCTCTTCAAGCTTGCTATGAAGAGTTCTTTTCCCAAACTGTTCTCTATCTGAAACAGACTAATACTTACTGCCATTTTCAGCATTTACCAAGAGCACTGTTAAATGAAGACAAGATTATATAAAAATTGATAAAAGCCTGTAATTCTATCTCTCTGTCCCAACTCCGTGGCTAATTCAGTATTTCCAGTTTGATGTGATGCTGGATCAACTGTTGGTATTTGACAAAAATGTGAACTAAGATGTTTTCAGGAATGATGACAAGGGGATGTGGCAGGCAGGATTTGGAGTTGTGTATCAAACACAGTTCACAATGTGTGGTCTCCTTTTCCTCTCTTCTTATCTTGGACATTATTTTTTAACTTTCTTCACAGTATGGGAGAACTCTAAGGAAACTTCTACTGCCCCAGGCCCCTTTCTTTGTTCTCTATAGGATTGTAAAAAGCAGGAAGTATTTTTAGGGCTGGGAATGAGACAGAGAGGTGGAGGAGTCTTCATTATAGCTACAAGCAAGGCTTTCAAAGACAGTCTCTACTCCTGTGGGGCATGTCTTGGTGATTCTCCCCAACATACTCAATAATGTATAGATCAGGAAGGAGGGGATGAGGGCTGGGGTGCAGATCAGGGGTAGAGCACTTGCCTAGCATTTAAGAGACCCTGGGTTAGATTCCCAGCACCACAAAAAATGCATTTCTCAGATGCACAAAAAATGCATCTGAGAAAGGGCAAGTATCTCCCTTCCCGTGACTTAAAGCACATGAGTATTCCCAAATGAATAAAAATATGTCCTGTCCAGTGAGGTCTGGCTAGGGTTGAGGGTTTCAGGGGGGCGGGGGGAGCACAGTGGGCACATCTCTAACAGGCACTTAGAAAACGCTTTTGCTAAATAGCCCTGACTCCTTACTTGGGCCCATAAATTAACTAAAAGTGGGAGAAAGGTTTGCTATCCCTGCCTCTGTTTTGTATCTGTCTTTGTTCTGAGTCATTCTCCTTGTAGCCACCTTAGAATCCAGGAAACACAGGTTTGATGATAACACCTCTGAAAGGAGGGGTGGAGGAAACTGTCCCTAAGGAAAGGAACAGCAGGGTCTCTGCAGGACAGACCACCCTACCAAGGACAACAATTACTTACTTATCCTGATAAGACTGCTCCTCTCAAATGGTGACAGCAACAAGAAGCCCTTCACAAAACTACCTGTGACTGGGACTGTCCAACTTTGCATACTTCTCACCCCCTGTCTTAATTCTTTTCCTGTCTAAACCTAAACCTCATGTCTGTGCCACAAAGATGGTCTGAAGAGTTTACTTTTCCTCTTCCTGCAGGCATCCATTCAGTGTAATAAATCTCCTTTCTCTGCCCTTCACCATTGCACGTCTCTTTTTTGGCATACATAGGTGAATGGGCAACCTGATCTGGTATGTGGAACCCCTGGAATTGGGCCTGGGGCATAAAAGTCCTGTTTCACATGCATTCCTTGCTTCCATTCCACCATTTATTCACCTCAACATTGCAAAATACCCTTTCATCAGTATCTGAAGCACTTTGGGAGACCTATAGTTTCTTCTTTTTTTTTTTTTTTTTGTGGTACTGGGGTTTGAACTCAGAGCCTACACTTTGAGCCATTCTGCCAGCCCCTTTTTGTGATAGGGTTTTTTTCAAGATAGGGTCCCAGAACTATTTGCCAGGGCTGGTTTCACACAGCAGTCCTCCTGATCTCTGCCTTCTGAGTAGCTAGGATTACACGTGGGAGCCACCAGTGCCGGGCTTGACCCACTTAAAGTTTTAAGAAACTTTCAGAGTTTCTTAAAGACAAATGTAACTATAGATTAACAAAGAGTAATTATAATTAGGAAGATTTTATCTTCCTTGAGACACAAGTGAGGTACCTGGGACATTGGCAATATGGTGCACCAGTCTTATCTCAAAGGTATTTCTTTCTGACAATAACTTATATAAGCCAGCAGAGTCACCTTCCCCAAACAAGCACATCTGCTAATATCACACCTCTCCAGCACAGCTCCACATTCATGCCTTCTGAGAAGATGGTAAAACAGAGCTTTTCTAAGCAAGATACTGTGGCATGGTCTCTTTCTTTACCCATCTTTTCTTTCTCAGAGTTCCTTGGTATTTCTCAGCATCTAACCATTAGAAATAAGGAAAATCAGCTGTATTGAATACCTTGACCTTTGGGATCATTCTTCTGGTCCAAATTTATAGATCCAATGACCTGTGCTTAGAATGGGAGCACTTTAAGCATTTGGAGCAGAAAAAAAATTTTGTCATATAAGGCTAAGTCACAAACCAGTCCTACAAATTGGAAGGTTATGACTTCCCCAGTCTGTACCCATTAGTGACACCTAACTGTTGTGACAAATTAAAACATTAATCCACATGTCCCCAAAGAATTACTAAATAGAAAAACAAAAAACTTTGGATAATGGGAAAGGTTGTTGAAATAGGATTGCTTTGTTCCATACATGAGAAACCTGTATCTTGGCAGTTTTGACCCTTGAGAGCAGGTGTTTCTGCTAGAGACCTGAAGCTGTATGTGGTCTGAGTTACGCCATATTTCCTGTGTTAGGTTCTATGCCAAACACTAGCAGTTCAAAACTTCCATATGTAAGATGTGGATTCTGTCCTCAAAGAGCTTATGGGCCAACAGAGAGAGAGAGAGAGAGAGAGAGAGAGAGAGAGAGAGAGAGAGAAGTAATACAGTGAAATAATATGTACACAATGAGAACATTTGAGAGGGGCAAAAGGAAAGGGGACAGGAGTAGAGGCAGGGCAGATACCAAAGAGCAATAAGAATGCCTCTGAGAGGCTGCATGTGGGCATGATAGTCTAGCATGTAGACCCTGGGTTCAAAGCCCAGCTCTGTCTCTGGTAAGCTGTGTGACCTTGGGGAAATTCTGTAAGCTCTCCAGGGACTCAAGTGGGGGATAATGAAGGCATCTGACTCGCAGGTGATTCTGAGAAGTAGGCAAGTTAAAGCACACATACCAAAAACTGGTACATTATAAGTGCTTAGTAAGTGTTCGCTACCATGACGACTTGGGACATACAGAGTAAGACCTCTCTAGGCAAATAAGCATTGAAGAAGAACTGAAAGAACATCCCACTCATGAAGATCTTCCCTGTGTGCTGACTGCTCCAAAGCCTTTACAAGATAGTTTCTAGTTCTGACTGCCTCATTTGTGAGAGATACATTCTTCAGTGAAATCTTAACCTCTCTGAGACTTGATTTCCTTGTCTATAAATTGGAAATAATGTCATCTAACATTAATGCAAACAGTGGTGGTTCTCAAACTCTAAAGTCCCATAAATGTAACGGAGTAGTGACGGCCCCAAAAGCAGGAGGCCACTTAGATGAAGAAAGAAAGAATGAAAGGGAAAGAATGTCACCCACTTTGGAAATAGGCAAATTACCTTATTTCTTTGAGTCTCTGTTTTCCTGTGTGGAAAATGAGATTAATAATGTCCATTTCCTATTCAAAGAGGTTATTTATACAAAGTAGGTGCTCCAGGGCTGACCCATAGTAGATGTGATAAACTTTATTTCCTTCCTCCTTTTTCTCCCAACTTTGCAAAATTACCTGGAACCTAAATTCAGGGAGAGCTGGTGCTTGGGAGTATTATGTCCTGTGTTCCCACAGTGCCAATGGAGGCCTTCCTCACCAAGGTCAGAGGGGACATTGGGAGGGGCTGCCAAGGGAGGCTTTTCAGACTACACAAATGTGTTTTGCTCATGGTAATGTCTGCTGAAAGTTGACAGGAGACTGCACAATGGTGTCTCTGGGTCAGCCTCAGATAGCTTCTCATAGAACAGTGTCCTGGAGTGTTCCTGTAACTGGCAGCTGCAACTGATTCCAAATATATCTGTCACATACGGAAGTGCAAGCAACTCACAAGACAAATAAAAACGAAATCAAATGTCTCCCAGGGAACATGGGAGAGGAAGCCAGAGTATGTGTTGTCCCCAGCCATGGAGGCTGACAGGCACACCCTCTGCTCTCCACTGCATGCTGTGTATGCAGGGGTAGTGCAGTGGGGTGGAGGAAGACAAAACCCAGACCAAGACCATTTTAGACCAAGAGATTATAATTAGATATTCTAAGGTCCCCTAGAGTGCTTCTTCTCTAGCGTTCTGTGATGCTAAATCTCTGTTCCTCACACTCATGAGAAATTTGGATCCCATAGATGGGAAAATATCTGATTTAACAATTACTGTTAATAGCATGACTAGCTCATCCATAATTTTTTAAAATAATTATATTGCATTTAAACATACTATAAAAAGAACAGTCAGCCTAAGATCACTTATGTGGTCAGATTTAGCAGTTTAGGGGTGAAGTTTCAGGCTTCTTTGGAAACATGGTGGTTGAGGGCCCTGACTGGGGAAAAAAGGCAGGTCTTCATGAGGAGCCCACCCTTGCTCCTTCCTACCTTCCTAATAAACTTCATCAAGTTACTTGACCTTTCTGAGCCTATATTCCTCACCTGAAAGTAATAATAAGTCACCCTCACTGGATTGTTGGAGGTTAAATGAAAACATGTACACATGATACATGGCACATGGAAAATGAGAAGCATTCAATAACTACTGTTAACATGAGTGTCATTATCATTGCTGCAGCCATTTTGTCCACCACCAGTGAAATCTCAGGAGAGTCCTGGTCCAGATTTTTCTAGGGAGATCTGACAGTAGCTCAGATTTCTGTCCTGGATCTGGTATGCTCACTTGAACCCAAGCACCGGCTACAGTCTCCACCTTCGGGACTCCCACAGTTGGATGTCCATCCAGGATTCTCTCTTAGTGTCAGGACCATATTTGCAAATCCCCACTGGAACATTCTACAGGCCCCTCAAAATCAAATCATAGTACTCTAAAACTGGACTTATTTTTTCCTTGAATCATACTTCTTTGTCATTTCCCATTCTAGTAAATGCCCTCATCATCAAATCAAAAATCTCAAGGTCACCCCAGACTTCTCAGTCTCCCTCACTCCTTTCACTCTGCCTCACACCAAAGCATCAATGCCCATTTATTGGACCTTCTAAAAACCTTATATCAACCATCTCTTCTCTTCTCTCTCTCTCTTTAATGTATTGCTTCTGCCAAGAACTTATTAATGGTCACTCATTACTCTTAGGGTAAAGCCAAAGTTCCTCAACTTGGCTTTCAAAATGATCTGTGCACCTCACCCAGCTTGTCCTCTGCCTCTGCTCTCAGACATTCTCAGCTTCCTTCGGGGCTTTCTACCCAGCTTCTCTCTTGCTTGCTAACTGTGCAAAGGCTGTTCCTTCTGTGGAAAAGTCCCGTCCCCTCCCCCATTCCAGTTTATCCTCAGGTCTTGGCTTCAGTGTCAAGTCCTAGGGTGGTTTCCTTGACCCCCAAATCTTGAAGGAGTACCACTCCCCTGAATTCCCATAGCACACTAGATTATGCTGTACTGGCCCATCTGCTCCTTGAGGGTAGAGCTCAAGTCTATCTTTTTCCAGCTTTGTGTCCTAGGGCTCAGAATAACACCTAATGCTGAGTAAAGTCTGAGGTTGAATAGAGATACTAAATACCCCTCACTTTCTCAGGAGACTTGGGGTCCACCTCTTTCAGTTTCTCAGGATTCCAGTGCTGTGTAGCTGCTGTGGTCAAGAGTCTCTCTTCACTCCCTGGCAGAAAAGCAAAAACCCTATTTGCGTCATTGCCAGACTCCCCAAACTAATGGGACAGTGCCTTCATCTTTACCTCAGGGGCTAGGAAATGCCACAGGATTCTAGGCCTAGACTGGATGACAATGAACTGTGACTGTAAGTCACCAGCACAAGGTCAGGAGTGTGTGGAGGTCTTTGTGGAAGGATTAGAGTTATAAAGTTAGTAGAGATGGAGGAAAGAGTGGTTCTTTGGGGGAGTCATGGAAGGAATTCTTGAGTTTCCTCTTCTGCCACTTTCCTGTCACCCCCCCTCCCCAATTTCCCCTCACCACCCTCAGCTGGATATAGTCATGGCCCCCTACAAATGCTAGAGAAGACTAGCCATGGAGCTCCCAGGAAGGTACCTTGCTTCTTAAATTCTGGGCCTCTCCTCTACAGTCCTTTTGTCTTTGCTTTGCTGATTTTGTTATCTGGCTTCTGACAATTCTTTAGGCCTATGTTACTGAAAGCAGGGCCTGAGATGGGGATCCTTACACAAGTGCCACGTGGAGAGGGTATTTCTCAGAAAAAAACTATTAGAAAGGGAGAGAAATAGGCCCTGGGAGGAGGAATATGAGGCAAAGGTGGAGTTCCTGGTGAAGTCTAGCCTCTTCCTGATCCCACAGGAGCTCTCGAGGGCAAACTGTACCCAAGAGTCTGTCCTACCTGGTGGTATGGGAGTCTTTTGAACCTTACACTGGTTAGTCATTGGCTGCTTCAGCTGAGGACAGAGGAAGACAGGACATAAACCAGTCACCTCTAGGGCAGGCAGATCCAAATTGCCCAAAGACAGGCCTCTGGCGAAGATTCAGGTGTAAGCTACGAGCAGCAGCACCCAAGGCTGCTGAGAAAAAGGGATGCAGGGGTGCTGGTGGGCTACCAACCTTTTTTTTTTTTTTTTGAGAACACCTCATGATCTTCATCAGCTGGAAGTCCTAAAGAAGTGAGTTGGGGAACTGGCTAGTCAGCAACCTCTTCTTCACACTTCATGCTCACTTCCCATACTCTTTGCTCTTTTCTGCCATAGCTTTGTGAGTGTTAAAAATCATGGTTCATGACCCAACCACATCCCCTTTCAGAGGCAAGGAGGAAGAAACAAAGCAAGCTGCTGTCCTTACCGCTCCACTCCCACCAGGAGCCACAAAGCTGAGACATCACCAGGTATTTGCATTGTACAAAGAGCAGTACAATAGCCACTCTTGATGGGAAGGAGGACTGTTGCTGTGTTTCTCACAAAGGTCTCAATGATGGGAAAGGTCTGTTGCACAAAGCGTGGTGGCCTCCAAGCACCTGCTGAGAACAGGCAGCCAGTTCCTCGTGACTCAATAGACAAACGAGATGAACTTGTGTGACCTTTCATACAAACTGCTGATATAGTAGTGTGGAAAGTGGGTGGTGCTGTCACCAGGCAAACTTGGGTTTAAACCCCACCTTCACAGCTCACCAACTCGACTCATAGCTTGGATGGTTATTTACTGTTTCTGAGACAGAATGCCTATACTGCAAGATGGTTATGAAAATTGCACAGCACCTGGCACATGATAGGGGCTCAACAAATGAGAGTCATCATTCTGAAGTCACTTCCTTCTACATAGAGAATTAAAGGGAGCGGATGCTGATATCTTTTGAGAGAAAGAACCATGGTACCTAGGCATTGTTTGTCTCAGTGTTTGAATACTTATGGTTATCTCATGAAATGCAGCAATTATTTCTACTTTAAAGAGTTAGGGACCAAAGAATGAGGATTCGTTGTCAGGTAAAGAGTACCAATGACATTTTTCACTTCCCTCTATGCCTCCAAAGTTAAAGGGAAGCTCACTAGTGTAAATTCTAGGATGAGCCAGTATCTGAGGCCCCAATTGACCAGTTTTTCCAGAACACGTTAAGCCAGATCTCCATGGAGCAGAATCAGTGCTTATGCTCTGGACTCACATGGACTCAGGCCATGGATCCCTGTCTAACCCCAAGAATGCCAGAACACCCAGCTGTCTGCCTCTCCCTTATGATTCATCAGAAAACTGACAGGTGTGTAGTTCATGTTTCTCTACAAAAGAACCAGAATCCTCTGCATTCTTCCTGCCAGCAGATCCTAATTCATTAGAGGCTTCTCTTGTGTGTCATTTGAAAACTGATACTTGTGCCACATGTCACACAAATTCTCCCTTCTTGTGAGTGTTAAGTTCACTTGTGCCCACCATCCATACCCAAGAACTCTGCTTTCTTCTGCTTAGTTTCCTAAGCAGCTGAGGCTCTGATCTGTGAATATGAACTTCTGCTATAACTCTTTGATTCTGAAGTGTCAAATAGCATATGAGACAGTGTTTGCAATTTGGAGGATCAGCTCAGGTGGATGCTGATTCAGTTCCTCTATTTGTAAAGGCAAATCACATTAGTTTCTAACTTGCTCTAGGATAGAAGATCTTTGTAAAAGTTTCAGTGTTTACTGTGAGTCTCCGAACTATCTCACTTAATCCTCATAACAACCAGATGTGTGTAGGAAGCCATAATTATATCCATTTTACAGATGAGAAGGCTAAAGTGTAGATTAGAAAACTTGGTCAATACCAGTCAACAGTAAGAACTGACACTCATATTTGAATATGGGATTAACATATTCTGGCACACAAACTCTTAAGTTGTTCACACCGTTACCTTTACGGAGTGTCTGTTACATGCGAATTCTATTAACTTTCTCTTCAAAGACAGCAATACTCTCTAGCTCCAACCGGTGGCTTCAGATACACACTTTCTAGGACTTACATGGATTGAGTTCTGTCAACTCTAGAAATGTAGTAGGCCTTGGCAGCTGAACTGTTAAAACGGTGCTGCAAATTGTGTTTCTTTTCATATCTATTAACTTAGAATGTGAGGACTGCCATAACAAAATATCGTAGACTAGGTGGCTTGCACAACAGAAATTAGTTCCTCACAGTCCTAGAGGCTGGAAATCTGAGATCCAGGTGTCTGTGGGGCTGGTTTGTCCTGAAGCCTTTCTCATTGGCTTTCAGGCAGCCCCCTTCTTGCTGTGTATTCATGAGGTCACTGTGCAAGAATATGTGTAGGGACTCATCTTTCTGCATCTCTTCTTCTAGTGTACATAGTAGTCATGTTGGATTAAACACCACCTTTAATGACTCCATTTTCTTATAATTACCTCTTTAAAGGGCTTGTCTTCAAATGTAGTAACATTTAGAGTTTCTTGGGCTGGGACACCAATTTATGAATTTTTAGGTGGTTGCAATCCAGCCCATAGCATCTGCTAAACACTGGCATCATGATGACACTTTTGCAAGTTAACTCATAAAGATGAATGAATCAGTCTTACTTCCTCTCCACCATGGATCCACAAATCTGCATAACAATGGGATGGGGTAAAAGGTGAGATTTTAGCATGCAAAAAAATACAGAATAAGGCATTGTAATAGTGCAAGAATAGGACTACTCAGAAAATTGAAAGGTGACTTCCAGTTTGAAGGCTTGGTCAAAACAAGATTCATGATAAACACAGCATTTGAGAACGTTCCCACACAAGATTTGATGTGAAGTTGAAAAGCAAAGTAGATGATTTTTTTCTATGACACTCTAAATCCAAAGAAACAATGAAATCACACACTGTTTACTTAATTTTTTTCTTTAGTGACCTTTTGTCCCACCCTTTCTGAGTTGAAGTCAGATTTATTGGCGCTCCAATTTTTTTTTTTTAAAGGAATGTGATAGCAAGGGAGGAGGGCTACAGGTCTTGGACAACACTATGGATGGTTCTTACTGAAATCTGTCCTGAACTTTGCAGATTTGTCACCAGTCCTTTGACTGATAGAGGACAATAAATCTCACATGGATTTATTGAGCCTTGAATGGATCCAACAGGTTAATGAACAGGCTTTTCAGCCTTGCTCCACCTTGTGTTTTGGATAGCATTTGGCCATATTTGATCTTCGCAGCAAAGCACCATGAAAGGCATGTTTTATGGAAACGTCGTGGTTTCTTTTTCTTCACTTGCCTTACTAAATCTAGCCATCTCTTCTCCTGCTTCTTGCCTCTGGGAGGGTGAATACTGAGGACTGCACCACCAGGGTGCCTTGTGCAATGGTTTCCTGCTGGACTGTGTAGCAAAGATCTTCAAGATAATTTCATTTCAGTAAATAGGGAGCTGTTGACCTCTTCCTAATGGTTTCATAATTATACAAGCTTTGCATTTTTTTGCAGCTCATAATAAGACCAGGGTTAGTGACCTTCACTGGAAGAATGGCAAGTTGAAGACCACTCTCTTCCCTAATTGTTTTAGGAATGGATTGTGAATTGTGGCTCTGTGAGCTGACTAACACATTTGCTCCTTGTATTCCCAATTTCTTTATCTTCTAGATCTCCTCAAATGATAGTAATTTTTGTTGTGATAACAAAACAATGTACATACTGTTCATTATTGTGTATATGTCATAACTCACATATAGAAGCATACGAAAATTTCCAGGAAACACAATGGGGTTATCCTGTATATCATTTTCAATATTAAAAAATGAAATTTCTGATTTTTCTCCATAAAGGGTGTAACCATTCCCACTCACACACAGCAATGCATGGCAATGCCTAATTCCAATGGTATTTGTAATCAAACTATATTAAGGAAAAGATGAAGACTGTTGGGATTAAGGGTGTAGCTAAGTCGTAGAGTGTTTGCCTAACATTCACAAGGCCCTGGGTTCAATCCCCAGCACTGCAAAGATAGATAAATAAATACACTGTTACCTCATTTTTTTCTTTTTTATTATTATTGTTATTTTGAGGTGTTACTGGGCACTCAGTGTTTTGTGCTTGCTAGGCAGGTGCTCTCCTCCTTCCTCCTACATCTTCCCTACTTCCACTGGCAATTGTTGAATGATGACAACATGACAGCTTCCCAACTTCAAAGTTAGTCTTTCTTTTGCTCTACCAGATCCCATAATAAACCCTGTTACAAACATGGTGGAAGAAGATCCAGGTCAGTGTTTATAGGAGCTGTGTCTAACAGCTTCAGTGTAAGTTCATTAGAAAACAACAGGGTAAAATCATGTGGAAACAAAGCACACAGGAACATTAATGTGATCCACGAAGTGAAAATTGTCACCATTTCTTTCAACCTGTCCTCACATAAACAATTCTCTCTTTCCCCCTCCCTTCCTCCATCTCTCTGCTTTTCCCTCTTTCTCTTTCTATTTCTTTCTCTTTCTTAATAATATTTCAAACACCACTTAAAGAACAAGAAATAATCAATTATTGACTTTTACATTTTTCTCTTCCAGCTGTGATAAAGCTTCATATTGCATTTGTGAATTCATGGAGATTATACTAACTTCAAATAAAAATCATAAATGGATATTATGTCCACACGAAGTCAAAAGTAATACTTTCCAATGGTAAAGTGTACTTTAGATAATTATATGCCAGAGAATAGTCATTTTAAAATTATTGTCTTAGATTAAAAAAAAAAAACCAAGACAGGTGCGGTTAGTGCACATCTGTAATCCCAGCACCCAAGAGCTGGAAGCAATAGAATCATGAGTTCAAGTCAAACCTGGGCTATACACCCTGCCTCAGAGAAAAAGAAAAGGAACCGGGCAAGTTAAGAAAGCCACCATAAATATGCCACACTAGATTATTTGTTGTTTATTTTTATTCTTTTCAAGTTTGTAAAGATGTTACTCTTGTAGATACTTTTGGTTAAAGCTGGTTCTCACGTGTATGTGTGTATGTGTGTGTGTGGTGAATCTATGGAAAAACTAAGAATGAAAATAATGCATATTTACAGATGACAGAAATAAAGATAAAATGAGGGTGTCTCTGGAGTATTTTGCTATTTCTGTGAAACTTCTTTATAGAAGTGAAGGTGTCAGTTTTTATAGGGTGGAATGAGATTTACAAACCCTAAAGTCTCTGTCAGAGCTACTCAGCTCTACCATTGCAGCACAAAAACAGCCCTGCTGAGGTGGAATAACTGGGCTAGCTGGGTCCCATGAACCTTACTGTATAACAGGCTGCACACTGGATTTGGTCCTTGGGCGATGGCATGCTGACCTCTGGTAAAGATGGTGAGTAATTATTTAAACAATATTTGCTTACAATATATATCTGTGCTACATGTTTTCTGTTTGGTTCCAGATCCACTTGCCATCCTTCCTCTTTCTTCTGAAGGAGAAGGTGACCTCCATGGATCCATCACTGTGAGCTGACTGAATTCTACCTACCAGGAGGCGGAAGGACAGGTGTGTATTCTCCTGCCTTCTTCTGTGTGGTATCAACACAGGTTAGGGATGTCCCTCTCCCCAAAGGTCACAGGTCTGGGATGGTGACCTCTAACAAAACTCCACCCAGGCTCTCAAAGTCCTGCTTCCATTCTTGTTTCTTCATGCTGAAGGGCGGGGGGGATGCTTATGGCTCCTGATGTCAACCCCAAATAGTCCCTGCTGTTTACCCTTAGACCAATGTGACACATTTTCCAGTTCACAGTCCTTTTAGTGAATTGTCCTGAATATACCATTTGAATGTACCACCTGTTTCCTGCCAGGAACCGTGGTTGATTGACTGTATTTTTCCTTAAATAACTTTAATACCATGTGACAGAGGTCAGTGGATGTAAAAACAACACTACTGTATTTCATCTTGTGCTGAAGTTAGGCACCCAGCCCCAGTCACCAGGTCCTCCCTCCTGCATTGGCTCATGTGAACACCCTTTCAAGGCTGTACACACTCAACAGCAGGACCTGAAAACTCAGAACTGCCCCAAAGTCTGCCTCCTCCACATCCTGGTCTATGTCATTCCATAACAAAAACAGTGTGAAAACATCAAACAAGTGTAAGAAAATCCAGGATTGGGTTTGCTTCTTAATAAGTACTTTGATACTTTAAAACTTTGCAAACCATTTCAAAATAAAATCTTTTGTCTTCCTGTTCCATTGGTGTTTAAACATATGCTTGATCTGCTCATAGGGCAATTGCTCTGCTGCGGGAAGGTCAAACTTCTTATTGTGGAATTAAGAATTCATGATGGCCTGGGCTCAGCTTCAGCTCGACCCTTCTAGCCTCCATGCCTGTGTTTCCATGAGCTGTGGGCCTGCAGACAAGGGCATCAAAGACTATGTAATAAAGGAAGATGATGGGGGGGTGAATTCAGTTATGATTTATTATAAGAACTTTGATAAATGTCACAATGTATCCCTAACACAATAATTTAAAAAGACTGTGTAAATATGCAGTATAGTGAAGTACTCACATTCTTAACCCCACTGCGCCCTCCCAGTCCTGTTCCCTACACACACACACACATACACACACACATGCCATGTAAGGTCAATCCTATGATTTTGTTCAGGCTTTCACCTTATGTGTCATGTCCCTCCTCCCCACATCCCAGATGTACCCAAGCCCTCTACACCAGACTAATTCCTGTTATCTTTGAGCCTGACTCAGACAGCCTCTCTTCTAGGCAACCTCTCTTCCAGGCAGCCTCTTCTGAGAACCTTCCCTTTCCTTGTCCTCTCTGCAGCCCTCACACAGCACATTCTTTCTTACCCATCCTTTGATATTCTTCTTTACTGTTAAACTACAAGGATTTTAAGGGCAAAACCCATTTCTTTCTCATCTTCTGTCTCTTTGACTTAATGAACTCAATTATTTCAAGTTCTTTGCAGCATAGCCTTTCTGGACATTATAACACAAGCAGCTAAAGCCATTGCTCAAAAACATATGAAACTGTCAAAAAGCTCTTAGCATTCTTCCATTCTCCTTTATCAGCAAAGCTATCTCCTATCCAATCTCCAGGTTTTCCTAGGGCTGTCTCTCACAGAAAATATCTTTGTGGGCTTTTCCAAGCCTAGGTTTAGCTCCCAGCTCAAGACTTCCTCTGGGCTCACCAAAATTGCTTCTTTCTTTATAGTTTTGTAGCAAATTCTTCAACCAAGCTCTCTGACAGTTGATTTGATGAAGTAATTTAGTACTTCCAAGAAGATATGGCAAATTATCTATAGCAATATATAGACAAACAACTCTAATACTTATAATTAATTTTATTATTTTTAGAATGTACAGAACTTTGCATATCAAATCAGTAGTTTCATAGTTATTAGGAGACTGAAATTAGAAAAATGAGTTATTTTAATTAGTAATGTTAAATAAGAATATAGCCAACATGAAAATGTAGCTCAAAAGAGGGAGAATCCTTAAATATGATGGTCAGTTCTATATGCAGTTTGCAAAGTATATTGTACTCAGTTATGCAAGCAAACACCAATCTGAGGGCTGTGGTGGAGGTGTTTGGCAGATATATTTGTCATCCACAGTCTGTTAAATTCAGACAAAGGAATTATCTTTGCTCATCTGGTTGGACCTGATTCAGTCAATTGAAAGGCCTTAATAGCAAAAATGAATTCTTCCTGACAAGGAAGAAACCCTTCCTATAGACTGTGACATTGGTCTTTGCCTCAGCATTCCCAGCCTGCCCTTCCTGATGGGCACCCTACCTTTGCAGATTGCTAAACCAGGCTGCTGTCACACAAGCCACTTCCTTGCATAACCAGATAAATGGATAGATGGATAGCTAAGTAGGTAGGGATGTGGATAGATGATGGACAGATAGATAGATGCATAGACACATGGACACATGCATGGACAGTCTATGGAGTTGCTTCTCTGGTATAACTTTGAATGATACATCACATAACTGAAGCTGTGCTTGAGGTTTTCAGGGCCTGGGAAAACTGAATGTTAATCTTCTGGAAACAATGCTAGTGATCAGAACTTGCTTTCATTGTTTGCTATTATTCTTATAAAAATGTTGTGATATTGGTATTCATACTTTGAGAAAATGTTCTTGCTCCTTTTTTGCTTTTGCCTTCTTTATTTTCATTGGTTTGTGGATTGCCATCACTGCCAAGAATGTCAGCTGGACCAGGTGTGGTAGCTCAGACCTGTAATTCCTGCTATTCTGCAGGCAGAGATCAGGAGGATCACAGAGGCCTGAAAAATGTCAGCAAGACCCCATTTCAACAAATAAACTAGGTGTGGTAGTATGTGTCTACAATCCCATCTACTCAGGAAGCATACGTAGGAGGACCACACTCTGAGGCCAGACCCCCAAAAGAAATATAAAACCCTACTCCCAAAAATATGACTAAAAGCAAAAAGGGCTGGGAGAATGGCTCAAAAAGTATAGCTCCTGTCTATCAAGTGTGAGGCCCTCAGTTCAAAACCCAGTACTGGAAAAAAAGAAAGAGAGAGCATCAGATGAGATAGCAACAGTAATTTGTTTATTTCAGCTGACATGTGAAAGCAGTGGTGGTATGTATTTCCCATGTGTGGAAATACAAACTCCACAAAACCCTACATCAGAACTGCTTGGAGCCTGATGTAAAATGCAACACCCAAGACCACTGCTCATCTCTTCTCTCCTTCATGGGAACTTGCCAGCGAGGGCCTCGGGACCTGGACTTTCCCATGATCTCCCAACATGATACTTCAGAAAACTGATATTGAAATCCAACACTTCAGGACTTCCCTAAAGGACCTAAAAATCAGTTCTAGTTTTATATATTTTTTAATTTGGGGATAGTGTAGCATACTGTATATGTTCTGAACTAGTCTGTGGTAGATTGAGTTTATGAGCTCTAATTCTTACAAGGGTCACTGACCCTTGTCTTGACTTCTCATGAATCCAGTATATTTCCTCATTTGCTGACCTAGGGGTCAGTCATGGGACTTGCTTTAGTCTATGGCAGGTAGGACAGAATTGACCTGTAGACCCTCAATGTATAGCAAAACCACCCACATACAATGGCCTAAAGCTCGGCCATCCTGATCAACACACAGTCCCATGAGAGCAAATGGTTGTGGTTGTACATTCCTGGGTTTGAGTGCTGGTTTCTTACATGGTATTATTGTGGTGATCAGTAAGTAATATGCAAACTAATTCTCTAATTTTATACATGAGGAAATTGGGGAACTAAGAAACAAAATGACCCTCCCAAGGATCCTTAATCTGAAGAAATAACTCAAAATGGCAGAATTTATTCATGGCAAGCCTGAAAAACAAATTGATAAAGAGATTTCTACTGTTATTCCTTGTACTTTTCACAAAGCAGGATGGCACTGCAGGAGAGTTTGCTTTTGAGGAGCAGCATCGCTCCTATCCAGAAAGCTGCATAGTGTCAAGCTCAACCAAAGAAACAATAGAAGGATTGCCTTATGTTCCACAAAGAGGGACCTATGCCCTTCCACCTTCCCCACTGACCTCAGCTCAGTTACTTTCAAACAATTATACACTAGCTACTGAGGCAAAAACAAATGCCACTAAGTCCTATTGTACTGAGCATAAATCTTTTTATCCAAACATTAAGACTCATATACATGAGTACTTTTACTTAGTACACTAAGGTGTTCACCTTGCCTATTGGACAAGCATATGCAGTTGTTAATTGGACAGGAGATTAGAGCCCAATTACCATTCAGATTTGAGTGACTCCCTAAGACTTGAGTGCAGCCAAGCTGGGTGATTGAAATGTACTACAAAGGCAATCTGCATTCTCATATTTTGATGCCTGCACATGTGACAGGGCCCAGGGCTTTGAACTGTTGGTGTTTCTTAGAAACCCTGTTCTGCCAAGTGTCTTGAATTTAGGCCCAAGCCTTCTCTACACTCACAACCACATAGTAGCTGTGGAGCTGAAGAGAGATCAGAATAGCAGTTTAGCACACAAGGCTCAAATTATGCTATGTTTAAAGAAATAGGAAGGAAAAGATAAACATGATTCTAGTCACATTCCATGCCTCATCTCCACAGCCCATTCCTGTTATCCATCAAGTAAATTTTTAAATAGTTCACGTTTTTCAGTCCTACAAAATCAGCAGTACTGGAAAGTTGGCAGGTTGACTTGTTTAAACAAAGTTCCTAAGTTTTTTTGCTGGCAGGTGTTTCCAGAGTTCTTGGAGCACAATTCTTTGGATAGGACATTTGCCAATATACATAGCAACAGGGAAAAAAAGTATTTTCTTTTGACACAGTGGAGACACTGAATGCCTTGGATGCAAAGCTGCATATTTAGTTCAGGGGCTTATTTTGGCTCCAGGTCAAGAAATCAACAACAATACAATCCAAAATCTGTCTACCTAGAACTCCAATGGACTTTAGAGTAGAACTGTGCCTCTTATCAGACTGGCAGCTTGTCCCCCAGCCATCCCTGTTACAGGCTAACCTACTACATTTGGTTCTCTCTTCCTTGTCAATCCTGGGGCTCCTGAATGTCCCATTCTCAAACTCATTCTACTTGAAATTAGAGCTGGGGATGGCAGAAACTTAATACAATGTAGGCAGAGCATGGAAGGCTTTACTCTTCCTCCTTTAGCCCCAGGCATTGATTTTAGTTACTCTTAAATCCAGCTTTCTGAAATTGAAACCAGGGTCTGCTTTAGAAGCACGTGACTAGTTTTATAATCTGCTCCCTGGCAACTGGGCTTATTCATATTTGTTGCCATCAGATTCATTCCCTTAGTGATTCGATTATACTCAACATTGGGGCTGGAACCCCACAAAAGAGTAGCAACCTTTGTCTCTCATCCTGAACCAACTGAAAATAAATGGATTAAGAAAAAGAAAATCAAGACCACAGTCTGAGGAAGGAAAGTAGAAGCACAATAGGGAAAGCTTTGGGGGACACATTTTTAAATCTCAAGGGAAGTCAAATTATTTCTGGCTTAGAAAGTACTCATTAGATTGTAGCCCAGTGGAAAGTAAGAGTTTTATGTTCTGCTTACAAAAGTTTACACTATGAGGCATTGCTAAGTTATTTTAAGTCATTTCTTCTCTAGTCACATACTCATGGCTAATTGAAATTCTGCATTAACTGACCTCTCCTCAGGGTTCACTCCACGCCCTTTGCTCCATCACCCTCACGTTGTCTTCTTATTTACTGTCTCTGGAAGCTTCCTTATAAATTGCCAAACAAAGATGTCCTCTATGAATGTTCTAAATTCAGATGGATGCTTTTATGAAGAAAGTCTTAGGATCTTGTCTCAGAAAATCAATCTCTTTCAGGGGGAAAAAAATCTGGCCATTCAATCATCAGGGGAAAACTAATTTAACTAGCTTCAAAAAACCAAAACAAAAGTCCTGGTCCGATTCTAAGATTTTCACTTCCGGAAGACGTCTGAGAAGAAAAAGTGGGCAAAAGCATAGACTCTGATCAGACAGACCTGAATTCAAACACCTGTTTTGCCAATAAGGTGTTTAAAAACAAGCTGTTTTAGTACTGGTTAAATGTTGGCATTGTCTCTTCCTGGCTGTGAGACTTAGGCCAATTTGTTTAACATCTCTGGCCTTTGACTCCTTAGTGGTGAAATGGGTAACATGAGTAGAGGCTGTTGGGAGAATTCAATACTGTGATGTTAGTAAGGGTCAAAGTCTGTACGAGTCACATGATGACAACAGCCACAAGTCACAAGAAAGCTGTATTAGGCTACACTATAGTTTTTAACTCTCATATGTTTCATTTCTTGAGTAACAAATGTCTCTTGTAGAAAAACTAGAAAATACAGAGAAGTGAAAATAATGTGAATTATTAAATCACTGTGGGACCACGTGGCAGAAATAATTACTGTGGAGAATTTAATTAAATCCTTTCATGCTGACTCATGGAACATATTGATGACATTACATTGCTCAGAGGTCTCTTTTCCACCTTTACAAACGTGTCTGCTCTCTTTCATGAAAGTGAGAAAAATTGATTTCTGAGAGATAAATCCTGAGTTTGGAGGAAATGAACTTTTTGTTTTCACAAGTGAAGAAATGTTGTGAATTCCAGGCAGGATATTGTTTTCTGCCAGATCATTTTTGGAAGAAGCAATACTGCAAAGCCAGAGTTTCTCCTGGAAATATAACAAGCCCTAGAGCATTTCCACTGGGTGGGTTTCAGTAAGATGAATCAATATTGTTTTTATTGTTAACTCCCAATGACTGAATTGGAAGGGAACGATAAGGCAATAGCTTTTTTATAAGTTGACTCCCTTTTCCCTTCATTATCCTTGTAATATGTGAAATTTTTTACTGTCTGTATTATATCAGAACAACTAGTTTTGAAAAGTTTCTCCTAAAAATGTTTGACAGCAATGCTTTAATGTCATCTCTAGCATTTGCTTAATTGTATTTAGAGTAGTAAAGTGTGGCCACCATTTTTGAGTGCTATGGTTATGCATACAACCTCCAAACCCCATTTTAGTGGCAACAAAACTGAAGATTAGAGAGATTAAGTAACTGTCCAATATCACAGTTAGTAAATCACTGAACTGGCACTTCAATGCAGACAAGTCTACCCAGTTCCCAAACTTTGCAACATGTACCTACTGTGTGCATTTGCATTAAGCCCATACACTCCCATACCACAGTTAGAGCAAGGGACGATGTGCATGATTACAGAACTGTCTACAAGTAAGAATATGTGTGATATGGGATTCATTTGGAATGGAACACTTTAGCTTTATGGCAGTAATTAAATCCAGTACTTCACTAGTTCCTGTGCGGGCACAGCTAACAATTTTAAAGGATAATAAATCCGTTTGTAATCAAGGGCCTTTACACATACGTATGTATTACATTTGCATAACCTGAAAAAAGCCATGAATTGTGGGTTCTAAGCCCTCCCTAAGATGATTCTTAGAAGACCTGTAGTCCTGGTGAGTTGAAAGGGATAATTACTGCTGAAGCCTCTAACAACCCAAGTAAGAGCATTGTGCCTCTCTAGAGAGGGAGGAAGAATGAAGATGAAGATGAAGTAAAAGCAAATTATTCTTTTTCTCTCTATTTTAAATATGCTTAAATCCTTGGAAAAGTTAACTCTAATGAAAGTTGAAAAGGAACTTCTAGAACCATATGGAACTTATTTCCTCTTGCCCCTATGTCTTCTCTTGATTGAATGTCTATTAGCTTAGGATACGGTAGAAGCTTTATTAATAAGTGGGCTGAAGGCAGAAAGAACTAATCTTTATTAAGCACACAGTGAGGACCAGACACTTGCCTAGGTGCTTTATGTGTCATCCCTTTCCAACAGTTCTGTAAGGAGAAGTTATCATCCTCATCTTCGATTTAAAGAAACAGAGACACAGATAAACTAAGTAACTGGACCAAATAAACTCATCTGCTAAATATCAGAGACCAGCTCAATCCCATAGCCTTCCTACTGCATTAGGAAAAGAAGAAAGAGATTCTGAACTTCTCCAGTTTCACACCCATGGTGAGACTTAGGTTTAGCTCTATTCAGTTTAATAATCTCCCAGGTGTGAATATGTATCACATTCTTTGCATAAGGATGGCCATTTATAATTTTGAATCCTAGATAGATCACCCCAAACCTTTCCAGACCACTCCTTGGAGTGAAAAGAAGTTCAAACAATATTTTTTTTAAATCCACATTTCTCTACTTTTGGGAGGCATGAAACCCTCCTTACTTTCCTTCTACAGAGATTTGTACATATCTAGGGTGACTGTGATAAACCTACTGTGCATTGTCTTCTTATGACAATGAGGGCCTTCCATAGACACTGTTTGTCATTTCTTCTCACTGTGATCATGTTTTCTGCTTTCTATGATATTTGAGAGGCAGCCATGTCTCCTGTGCCTACCAAATGGGCTATTATTGCTATGACTCCTCATACTTCTAATAGCTCCAGTGCCCTCTCCTAACTTGCCCAAGTTGCCAATAGTAATGCTACTGACAGCAAGATCCCAAAGCCTAGTGAAGCTATTAGTAGGGAAAAGTGAAAAACAAACCTTGTTTGCTTGTTTATATTGTATACCCATGGGTCCTGGTTGAGAGACAAGTCAGAGTAACAAGTCTAAGCTATATTCAAAACCCCCAGCCTTCTTCAAACACCAATCCATTGCCCTTGAGCCAAGCTTCTGTAGCTATTTAGTCTTTGAGTAAGATGTGATCATTCTTAAGAGAATTCTCATTTATTCAATTTTTTTTCTTTTTTTGGGGGGATGGGTTGTTCCTTTTCCTGAAACATAGTCTCACTACATAATTTAAGGCTAGCCTTAAATTCACAATCCTCTTACATCAGCCTCCCGAGGGTGGGATTACAGAGTTGTACCACTATGTCTGGCCTCTCATTCCTTCTTATAAAGACTGGTTCCTGATATATGAGAATCTAAAGGTAGTCCCAGGTTTGGACTTCCCTGGGATCTTTGCTGCATACATATATATATATGCAACATGAGGTCTAAGGAATTTATAATTTTCTTCTATGTTCACAAACTTTTTAGTGACAGAGATACAAAAAGTTTTTGGGTATCCTGACTCCTAATTAAACAAAGTATTCTTTCATTTATTTATATAGTCATTCAATCAATATAGATTGAGGGCTGGCTTTGTACAAGCCATGATAGGAGGTATTATATTTGACACATGTTGGTCCTTTGGTGCTTAGGATTCAATGCTGTAGTAAGACCTTTGTAAGGTGAAACCCAAAAGCCAGTGGGAGTTGTTCATAGCAGGAACTCCTAACCCAGGAATGCCATCTGACCTAAGCTGATCTTCCAGCTTATCAAGCCGGAAGACAAGAAGTTAGTTGAGCTGAAGAGAAGGCTGACTTAAGGACAGTGAACTGTGGAGGCATTTCTGACCTAGTTAGTCAAGAAGACAAGTGAGCGCCAAGCTTCCTGCCAGTAAGTTTATATTTTCCCTGGATAAGCACCTGAGTTTCTCCAGATTACAAGTTAAATGAATATGCATTTTCTCTTTCTTAATAATAATACAGAACTTTCACAACAGCTCCATAACGAAGACATTTCCTTGGGAATGTAGTAGAATGAGGGAAAGAAGACAGGAGTTTAGTTATAAGAAGGGTAGAATTGGAAGCAAGATTGTAACTTTAAATAAATTAGACAAAACCAATAAAGCTTAAAGCATGCTCTTTAAGACAAATAACGCAGAAAACAAATCTTATTTTGGAAACTTAGCAAAGACATCTGACTGTGAGTACACATTGTGACTTGGGAAGGTTCTTATGAAAGTGAAGGATGATGACACTGAAGTCTCCTTAGCATCACGATGAATCCTGCTTTAGAATGCCATTGCAGAGACAGAACCATCCACAATAATAAACTCCCTCAGCCCAGGGCCTGAAGGTACTTGAATGCATTGCCGTCTTAATTTCAAAACATTCCTCATGTGGTTGGTATGTGGGAGTTTGGAGAGAGGAAACAGAAAAGAGCAGGTAGTAAAGATCTGGTTTTCTGGTACTTGTGTATGGTGCATGTGTTGACTTAGAACTGTTGTCCATGAAGAGGAATTGTCCAAAAATGTGGACATTTTTGGTTGACTCTGTTCTAGGAAGATTTCAACACCTCTTTAGCAAACAATGCCCACATAAACCTGAAATGAACAGTCAGAGAAGACATGGTCTTTTAGCACCTCCATCTAAAAACACAACAGAGGAATTTCCTAGGTTAAATGAACAAATAAATGTTCATGCAGAAACACAAGTTCTCTGACTGATTTTATTTTTAGCATAGCTATTCAAGCATGCATTGGGAATTGGAGTGGGAGAAAAGAGAGGTTCAAAAAGGAAGAAATAAGAAAAGTGGTATAGATGTAACTGACTTTCAGAAATAAAAAATGCCTGATTGTAGGTCATCTTCTTGGTGAAAATACCCTCACAATGGCTGATTTTGGCGGTAATGAGGTTTGAACTCAGGGTCTTGCACTTGCTAGACAAGCACTCTGCCACTTGAGACACACCTCCTGGTCACATGGCTGATTTTGATCTACTCATCTGAAATCACTAACTTGGAGTTAGGAAGACATGGGCACAGTGAGATGCAGGCCAGTGAAATGCACTCCAAAGACAGATCCCTGGAAGTAAACTTTCTGTGGTCTCGTTGACGCTTTTTGTAGAGGAATAAGAGCAAACCTTCTGCTTAAAATGTTATTTCCTACATGAAAAGCAGGTACTTTTCCCTGCCTGAGCACCTGCAACAATATGCAGAGCAGGGATCTCAGGTCCCACATGCTCTTGAGTTAATTTTAATGGATCAAAGGATATTCAGATCCTTGAGAGTAGGGCTGGCCATGATTTTGTGAACCTGACATGGGATCCTAGCACTCTACTCTTCAAGTTCATACAGCAGCTATGGCCTTTAGAACACAGAGAGGGTCAAGTTTAAAGAAAAGCAGAGAAAGAATAAGAACAAGATAACTTTTATTAAGGGCTACTTAAAATATTGACTATGGTTGGGAGAATGTGGTTAAAGAAATGTTTCTAACACCAAATTTTAATGGTTAGTGGGTAGATCATTGATTTATATATTAATGGCATATGTAACTTGAAACATATATATTTTAAATAAATTTATGGATACAATCTACCTCACTCCCATCTTCCTTCCTTCACACTAAGTAATTAGAAGGTTTCAGACGTGGAACTCCATGTTTCAGGCTAGGTGCTAGAGTAAAACAAGGAAGGAGGTAAGGCATATTGAAGGAGGTCATAGTCAATAAAGAGAGACTCATGTAGACACCTACCTGAGTAGGAAGCAGGCGGCAAAACCAGATGGACACAGTCAAAGCCAAGAAAGAAGGGTCAGGAAAGGTTGTCAAGGAAGAATTTGGATATTTGCCAAAAGAGAACTTGCAACATGAAATGCTTAATGGCCAGGGTTCTCAAGTGTGAGAAGTACATTGTGGGATCCATTGATTGGTCAAGGTAGCGTACGGAGTTCATCCTGCTTGGAGACTTGGGACAAGACCTGGGAAGGCGTTCCACAAGTGAAGATACCAAGAGAAGCCTGACTGTAGAAGACCTTGAAAACCACAAGGTTTATTTTTCCTGCTACCATTGAGAAGCTGTATGTGAGTTTTTAACTGGGAAGTGACATGATTTCTGGGAGTTTTATTGTGTTTTTAAGGATCATTCTGTAGTTGCATAATGAATCATGATGAATGGATTGGATAGAAGGCAGGATTTGGATGGCAGTTAGGAGATTGTCACTTTAGGCCTTGATGAGGCTGTTTACTAATGTAAAAGAGAAATGATAGACAGCACAGGAGAAGGAATTCAAGAAGTTTAAGGAGGTAGAATTGTCTGGACTTTGTCACCATTTTGATGAGGAATGAAGAAATGACTTAAGTTGCCCTCAAAGCATCTTGTCAGGGATGAGGGCTGGAGAGGGGCTTGCTGAATAGGGATGAAAGAGGGGACACTAATGAAGGGTCAAAGTTGGAGGAAACCTAAGGATCAAAGTGTCACAACAAGGATTACTTTATAAAATACTTTGTGGTATCCAGGACTTAAGGTATGATTTTTTAAAACATTGTGTGTTCTTGCATTCATTTTTAATTTATGAAACACTAAGGACATTGGTTAGCTCAATGACTTCTGACCTTACATGCACTTCTCTGCAGGAGAGGCAGGGTGGGCAATATAAACCTGGGGTTAGGAAATAAGCTCAGAGTGATTGAGAGGCCTGGTCATGATCACACAGCTGAGCAAATGCAGGGCAGAAATGAACTGGGTATTCTCAATTCCAGTGTAAAACTCATGACAAGAATGGGAGGACACACTGAGCACCTGATAACTCGACTCTCTTTGCCTTTGGGAGTAGTTCTGCCTCTGGCCTTGTGCAAGATGCCTCCAGCAGCTGGCTTTGTTGGGTACTTTGTATATAAGGACAGAAGAATGGAAACCAAAGGTCTTATTTATGTAGCCAAAGGTAGTGTCCAAGTTATTGAGGCCTTGAAATACCCAGGGCGTGGATAGTCTACCACTTCAGAAGGTCCCGAAGTGCTATTACCTACAGCCTGAAACCAAAGAGGATGAGGCAAATATGTTGTCATCTTGTCATCTTTTCCTTTTGTGGAAAATGGAAAAACACGGGAAGTCTCTCTTTCCCTTAAGTCAAATGTCAAGTGAATGACCCTGGACATTTCATTCACAAAGCTCCAGAGTAAGCACAGAATCACCTAATGCTAAAGACAAGAAGCCAGTGAGAAACACCAAACTTCTTGTCTAGGAAAGAACAGCTTTTCCTACTACTCTAAGTAGGACACTGGAAGAAAAAATAAAATTACTTAAAATTTATTAATAAATGAAATAATGGGGAACATAATATGCTTTGCAGCTTCTCAGATGATCACCTACAATTGGAAAATCTGTTTAAACAGTAGTTTAGCTTTTGTCAACTCCACCAAGCAGCCTTCTTACTGAGCTCTTTGAGTATTTGTTACAGATGGCAAGAAATGTCTCCTCCCCTGCCATTTAAGCTGTGGACAAGAATGGATCATGATTCCTCTCTCCTCTCAGACCTGTTTGCACAGCTAATAGCCTTGGGAATAGCTTCTGCTGTATGATACATTTTTAATGTTAAACTACAGCTGAAAGTGATGGAGTTCAGCCAATTAAAATCAATGAACAATTAACAACTCATGCCAGTCCTCCTCCTGGCATGTTTCTTTCTCCTGGCAACCAGGACACCCTGTTTTGCTGGCTTCCCTCCTGTCTTCCAAGACACACCTTCTCAAAAGTCTTTATGTCATCTTTGTCCTCCTCCTGATATTTCTGAGCTCACTCTTCCTGCCCTCTCTTACTCGTGCTCTGACTCTTTCATCCAGTCCATGCTTTAAGTAGCTTCTCTATCCTTATGACTTTCCAAATTATATCATTGACACTAATCATTTCTAACAAATCTACATGTGTGTTATCAATAGCTAACCTGACAGTGAATAGGCGTTTAACGCACTATGTGCTCAGGGCAGACCGTTAATTCCCCACTCCCTCCTTTCCCCAAACTCACTCCACCTCACATCTCCCTGTCTCAGTAAGGGGCACCACCAGTCTGCCAGTTGTTCAGATCAAAATCCAGGGAATTACTCTTGATTTGCGTTCCCTTCCATTCTACATTCGTCCATCAGCAGACTCTCTCTTCTATGTGCACAACACATCCCAAACCCACTGCTTCCCATTGTCTTTGTCACATATCACAATGATTGCTGTGGTAACCTTTTACGTCGTCTCTATGCTTGGTTATCCTTTTAACTTCATACCAAATCATGTGACACTTCAAAATAAAATCCAAAGTCCAGATCATGACTTTCACAATTCCTCATGGTCTGACTCCTGCCTCTTCTCTGGTCTCACCTCCTAACTCTTGCTCTGTTTTGAGCATTCCTCTTTGAGGTTGCCTGCACACCAGAGCATCTTCCACTTCAGGGCCTTTGCATGTGCTGCTTATCTCTCTGGAATGTTCTTCCTGCAAGCTGGAAGACACATGGGTAAAAAGACAGGCTCAATTCCCTCAACTTTTGAGTTGTACATCCCTCAAGTTTTGAGCTGAAGATCACTTATTCAAAAAGTCTTCCCTCACTACCAGCCGTTTTGCTTTCTATAATCTATAATTTTCTTGAAAATACCATCCATACAAAAATAAAATGCATCCGTTTTTGTTAGTTTACTATTTTGTTTATTTCTTTCCCTCAGTTAAAATAAATCTATGTTAGTAGTACCTTTGTCCCTTTTTGTATCACTTATGTACCCTTAATACCTAAAAATGTCCCTGACACATAAGAGGCACTAAATATTTTATCAATTAATGAATGAGTTAATAAATGAATCTATAAGATTGAATCTCCCTAATATACACTGGTTTTTTTTTCAAGTTCAAACTTGGATAAAATAAGTAATATGTGTGTGTTAGTGTGGATGTGGGTATTTTTCCTAAATCTAAAGTGCAAAAACATATTGATCTCAATATTTACAGCACCCTGAGAACTGCCAATGATAACTGTGGAGAAAATACCCCTGCTGACCATTGGCAGGATAGCATCAACATCACACAGCCACTGCTGTCAGTATCAGCAAGCCAAGTATGAAAGAACTTTCTCCAGAAAATGCTGACTGGATCCATACATTGGCAGTACCTGATATGCTTGGATGTGTTTCTTTGTTCTGCCACTCAATAAAGAGCAACTTAGTGCCTGCTGTATACCAAACCAATGGCTGATAAAGACACATGGGTAAAACGACAGGCAGAATCTTGCCTTTGTGCCACTAACAGGGAAGCCTAATAAACAAAAATTATAAGACAGAAAATGTTAGAACCATAGACTATTAAAGGAAACCATCACACACACACGCCGTTACAATCAGGAAAATTCAGATTACAGAGGAAACACGGCTACCTCCTATTCACCACTTCTTCATGGTAGTCTTAGGTCTTGAACTTTAATCTCCTACTAGCAATTTTTTGCTTTATATAAGGAGATATACATCCTGGTTTTCCTAGGGCAGTACAGGCTTATCTATGTTGTTATTAAGAACTTCCTCTTTTCGTTCCTATGGCATCCTAACAATCTCACCTTGCCAAGAGTAGATCAGAACCCATGAAACTTTAAGGGGCTGTCATACTATTTCTATACTAGAAAACCAGTCCTACCACTTTCCTGAAAACTGCCCTAAGTCAGATCATTTGATTTGAATACTAGTTGTTTAGGCAAGAAATCAAGTTACTGCTGAAGAAAGAGAACACTGTCCCGTAAGATTTTAATTGGACAGGGATTCATTGATTCTCTCTTTATGGAATTCTGAGCTTGAGATACACACAGAGCAGCAAGCTCAGCCCCATACAAGCAGACAGAAGTGGTCCTGAGAATGGTAGAGGCAAAAAAAAAAAAAAAAGGGCAAGATGGAAATGGAAACACTTCAGATGGACAAAACGACTCTGGCTGCTGTTCTATCATGAACAACAGAGAGCAATACTGCTCTTTGAGGCTTTCTGCCCAGTCACCGAGGTTTTCCTGGTTTCTTGTTTCTTACAAGCTACACACTTGGTGTATTTATAGTATACGTATATTCTCTCTTTCTAGGTTTTTCCACATGCTGGACATATAGAAATATGCACATGTGCTACTTCTTCAAAGCCTCCTCACAGTGTTTCAGATTTCAGGGCCCATTATTCCATACACAGAGAATAGCTTAAGGAATGGCCTTGATTAGGAAAATTTACACGGGACAGTATCTGCTCAAGTCCACTTAATCTTCATACCATCCAAAGGAGTTTTGTCTAGGCTGCTTCGGCTAGGCTGCTGGACTTGACAGGAGGGTCCACATTTCAATCCTCTGGTCTCTGCCACCTGCAGGTTTCTACTAAGAAGCAGCTTCAGACACAGGGAACACAAGGCCACTCAGAGTCAGGAATTCAGTATTGCATGTGGCAGCTGTTCTCCCAGAATGTCGACTGTCTAGGGTCTCAAGACCTTTGGGCACATCTCAGCAAGACAGGGGTGGAAGCCCCCACTACCATGAGAATCTGACCATGGGTTTAGCCCTCCCTGTGGGAGAAGGGAGTGGTACAGATAGCCTACCCATGGTCCAAGTAATGCTCAGTCACCATTTATGGTCTACTTATTGTAATGGACAATAAATATCTTCTCTGATTTTATATGTAGCTCTACTTCCAGGCTGAATTAATCACATCAGAAAAATCACTTATATCCAATAGAGTATCAATAAGCATATATGACACACATGTTATTCACAGTATCCTCAAGGAACCACCAGGATCACTCTTGTTCACTAAAGGAAAGACATTATAAAACACAGAAGGGAGCCTTCAGTATGGCGTGATATGAGCAAGACCATTAAAAGGCATTTTTCTCAAAAGTGTCCCCCTTTGTGGATCTTGGTCTTAAATTTTTATTACTGCAAATTTAAGGCTGTGCAAATTTAAAGTTCTCTGAATTGTCCAATAATTCTAAGCATCAAAACATTAAGTCAGTTAACATCAATATCTTAAAGAAAGTTTTTCAAAATAAATTATTCTTCAGTATGCTCACATTGATATACTTTTTAAAAAGATTATGATTCCTCAAAAAATTAATCATAGATATGTCATTTACCAATTCTACTCCTAGGTACATACCAAACAAAAATAAAAACAAGTATTAAAACAAAACTTGTACACAAATATTCATAGAAGCACTGTTCCAGTCATTAAAATATGCTTACCAATCACAGAATGCCCACCAATTGATTAGTGGGTAAACACAATGTGGTGTAACTGTACAGTAATAGTGAGAGAATTATTATTACATGCTACAACATGGTTGAACCTCACAAAATATTATGAGGTTGAGGAGGAGGATCATGAGTTTGGGGACAGCCTGGGCTATATAGCAAGTCTTGTCTTAAAGCAAAAAAAAAAAAAGACAAGAAAAACTATGCTAAGTGCCAGAAATCAGACACATAAGGTCATATGTTATGTTATATGATTCCATTTATATAAAATGTCCAGAAACTATACAGGCAGAAAGCAGATGAATGGTTGCCAGGGGCTTGAGGGAAGGGCAACCGGAAGTGACTACTTAGTGGGTTTTGAAGTGATAAAACTATTGTGTAACTAGATGGAGGCAGTGGTTGTGTGACTGTAAATGTACTGAATGCAATTCAAGTGTACACTTTAAAATGGTTAATTGTATGTTATGTGAATTTTGCCTCAATAAAGAAGGAAAAACAAAGACCTTGCAATGTGTAATTTGGGGATTCCCAATTCACATTGAAGAGAAGGAATGCCTGCAGTGACTTAGGCTTGTGACTCAGAACACATTAGGTCAGAGACACCTGTGTTGTGCACATGTGTTTTCTTATCAACTACCCTATCTGCCTGACCTGATTTGGGCTTAAATCCTAGTAAGATCAATGAAGAAATAAGAAAGAGCTCCACAGTAGAGAGCCCTTTAATATTAAGGACAAAGAGAGGAAAAGAAAAACTGAAGAGAAAGGTGTGTGAGTACCAGTTGGAATGGCAATGTAGCATGGATGGTATCCATGTGGCAAGAACCAGAACATTTGCACATACACATCTGTCTTAGGTTAGCATCTCTAAGAAATGGGCACTGAAATGGAGGCTTGTGAGCAGGGAGTTTAAAGAGCGCTCCCTATGGATCCATGCCTGCAAAGAATAAGGAACACAGGACTGAACAGAGGAGGCAGCTGAGTAGCAATGCAGGTCCATCACCACTGTCACTAATACCAAGGAAGACTGTAGCGCTGGACAGCCCTTCAGAATGGTCCAGGCCTTGTCCCTCTGCACCGACTGGCCATGGAATGCTGGCTGCCTCACTGGTGTAGCCTTTGGTAAGTAACAGAATGCCTACAGAGAGATTCATCAGGAAGCCATCAGAAGAGACCCTCCAGGCAGCAGGATGATCAAGCGCCTAAGTCTTAAAGTGGGACACTGGAGACCACATCCTATCGTCCACCACACTAAATTACAATGCTCCGAAAAGTGCCCAATATTCTGAAGAGGTGGTGCTAATGAGAAATGAGACTGCTTTCCAATCCATGCATCTAAGGATTGTCACCTTCAAGAAGGCTACACATCATTATTTGGAGTGATTTCTACCCTAGTCATTAGTAAATGCAACAGGCATTTTTCATTTTGTAGAGAAGAAGAAAAATACCAGTCCACTTTCCAATAGAACATCCTCTCTAGAATGATAGCCCAGTGTGTTTATATTAACATTATTCCAAGAAGAAGCAGCCATTTCTTGCTGATACTGCCAGATGTTTCATTCCTCAAAATCTAGTAATGTGGTTTCACTTAAGGGGAAGAGGACGATGGTAGAGAACAGAGATTGGTGGGTCCCACTCCACGTGGGCTGAGCCAGAATCTGTGAGGGAGCTCAGGGACTAACCTTTATGTTTTGTGATTCTTACACCATAAATGTGGGAGAATTATGACTACAAGTTCTCTAATCTTCCTTAGTTTGAGCCAGACCACCAGGAAACAAGGGCTTCCAGCCCTTCACATCAACCTTGGTAGCTTGCTTGTCTTTTCTTTCTTCCTTTCCTTCCCTCTTTCTTTCTTTCTTCCTCTTTCTTTTCTTTCTTTCTTTCCTTCCTTCCTCCCTTTCCGTCTTTTTACATAAACTGCACTTTGGATGGATGCCAGGAGCCCATACTGCAGTGCATTGTGATGCATCTGCACAACTTGTGTCTGGGTTTACTGTTAAAATGTTTACAACGATACAGGGTGTCTTCTCTGTAAAGACCCAAGAGAGAAAATTATGATCTCATAATCAGAGGGAATTGTTCATCTCTTGAGCAATAAATGGTGTGAATCACCCACCTCCAGTGTTTCCTGCTTTTCACTAACTAGAAGAAACATAGTCTAGTTTTTGACACACCTCTAGCAAATATGCATGACTTCATTGTGTAAATTTTTGTATTCTAACACACCTTTACTTCCACTGAGCTTTCCTAACTCATTTTTATCATTTATTTTCTATTCCATCTGTATCTTAATAAATTGTTTAGATTCTTTCTGGAATAGGCTGGATATAAATAATCAACTGCATTCTTGTGTCAATAACTAGAACTAGTAACAGGTATTTGACAAATCTAGTATATTAAAGAAATACCTTAACAACAAAGAAGCTCCTGCCAGGGTATTCTATGAGCCTTTGCATAGAATTCTCTGTGTAGTAATGTTGTCAGCAATTAATTTAATACATTCTAAAATTTTTTTGTGGAACTAGGGTTTGAACTCAGGGTTTCACACTTGCAACTTAGGTGCTCTACCACTTGAGCCACACCTTCAGTCCAAATTCTCAACTTTTGATACTAAGAACTGGTATCAAACAACATTCTGTGACTTGGTGCATCAGTGGACATGAGAAAAATTGTTAGACTTTATGAATTTCCAAAGAATTATGAATATATCCCACAATTTTATTTATCTTTTCTTTGCCCTTATTCTTGCCTGCTTATGCATTCTCAGGCATAACAATAACATAAAGTTTATGTAATTCCAGGATTCTCTTTAAATCTTTCTGACTCTTTGGACATTAACAAAGAGCAAACTCTTTTTTATCAGTTGAAATTCTTGTATTACACTTTGCTGTAGGATGAGGAAATTCCTAATAAATATTGTCATGATTTAGTTCACTTTGGGAAAACAAAGATTAAACTGAAAATATTTAGAGATATGGAATTATAACCTTACAGATGAACTTGCATTTCTTAGTGGATATAAACTGTGAGAGTATATTAGAATTTCTGATGCTTCCTATAACTATATATGGTATCTGAGTCATCCAGAAATGAACTCAGACTTCTAATGACCTAGAATAAATGAGTGAAACATAAAACAGCCCCCCACTCTGTTTACTGGAATAATTCTGGGAAATATGGGAATAGCACAAGCTTCTGCTTTTGATAACATATACACAAAGGAAATATGGAGCCTTGAGAAATGTATGGGGCTGTTAGGATTAGCTTTCTATAGCAGTAGGGGGTTACATGTAGCAGTTAGTCAAGTAGACCCCAGCTTTAGATCGTTTTGGGTTAAATTCTAGCCTTAATGACAATTAAGTGGGCAACACTGGGGTATTCAACTCAGTTTTTCTTTACTTTCTGTAAAGTGGAAAAATAGCAATATATATGTTGTTTGAAGATTAAACAAGTTGGTCTATAGAGAGCTCTTGGACCTAGAAAATATTAATAAATGTTAGCTTGATTTTAATTCCTTTTTGGCTGATGTCTTGAGACACAAATTTATCTGTATTACTTATTAGAATATTTAACAACAAGTTCAGCCCAGGAGAAGCCATTGCTGCCATAATTTTCACCATAATGGAGGATGTCATCACATGGAAGACAAAGTAGAATGAGCAAGCCTGTGTGCTTTACTAAGGAGTTGGAACCTTATCCTTGAAACAAACAAGAATCAATGGATGACTGTTATAAGGAGAATTAAACAATCAAATTTGGCTTTTAGAAAGATAATTCTTTGGGGACAGAATTATTGAAGTAAGTGGTAAAAAAGAAACACGAGGGTAGCCTAACAAGATAAAACTTTGTGAAGTGGTCATTGTTGTTTGGTTGGGTTTTGTTTAGAGGTAGTGGCCATGTAAATAAACACCATTTGTGTCCAGTCCCAGTCTGGAAAGGCAAATTACAAATTCATCCATGAATTTTCTTTCTTGCTGCTTTCTTGTTCCCAAAAATTCAGTCTCTTTTTCAAGATCTGGGATGGCTGACCGCTCAAGATGCAGGCATCACATGTCTAGTCTAAGCATTAGGACAGAAAATAGAAAGAAGTTGTGTGTCCTTTCTGGTTCCCCTAGTTGTCAATGAGTCTAGGAAATGTGTTCTTTATTTGAAGTGGCTGTGTAATTTAAAATATCCAGTTACTTAGCAAAAGAGGAAGTGATGATTAGCAGTCTTTCAAATACTTATTAGAGATGTCAGAAAACTCTGCCTTGCAGGGATGGGTCACCAACTTCTGACAAAAGGGTCAAGGAAAGACTGAGAATATAGCTCAAAGGGGGAAGGGTTGCCTAGCATGCTTAAGGTTCTGGGTTCTACCCCCAGCACCACAAAAGGGGAAAAAATAGTGTTTCTGGTCTTGGTAAAAGGATACAGATGCATTCAGCAACCAATATAATGAAAAGCTGGTTTGTAGGGAGGACCATGAATTCATCTTTAAGTACATTAAGCATAAGATATTTGTGGAATGACCAAATGGAAAAATGTATTTAACATATATATTTAAATTTGAGAAGCCCAGGAGATTAATTCCAGTTAAGACTGACACTTGAAAGTCATCTGTATAGCAGGAAATGAAATAGCTTCAGCTGTGCTTTCCCTGCTCGTTTCTTACTGGGTCCTTGAACACTCTGAGAGCTCAGGCAGGGGTAATTGTCTTCACAGAGTTGGGAGGAAAAGCTAGCATTCATAGTGGAAGCATAAAGACTATACTTTCAGGGATCATTTCTATAGTTTGTTACTAGAGAAGTTTCTCTGATTGTGTAGAGTACCATAGTGGAAGCATAGTAAAGATAGGACCAGTGAAAAGAATTACATGGACGGGCAGCACAAAGAGTAGCATTTATTTACAGTGGAATGAGGTTCTACAATAATAATGCAAAGCAGAGGTCAGGAAGGTAGGTGGGAAGCCCTGGCAAAGAATATAAGAGAAAAGCTGGCCAGAAAGGCCTACATCACCATGGGAAGTTCAGATGAACAGAGTAAAACAATAGGATTCAAGTGTGACACCACAATATCCTATTATCCTGACACATATACAATGGATAAAATGCTAGCACATTCATTCTTCAGCTAAGACTCCAGGAGCTGCTAATTCTTTTTTTTTTTATTGTTTTATTATTCATATGTGCATACAATGTTTGGGTCATTTCTCCCCCCTGCCCCCACCCCCTCCCTTACTCTCCCCACCCCCACCTCTCCCCCTCCACTCCCTCAATACCTGGCAGAAACTATTTTGCCCTTATCTCTAATTTTGTTGAAGAGAGAGTATAAGTAATAATAGGAAGGACAAAGGGTTTTTGCTAGTTGAGATAAGGATAGCTATACAGGGAGTTGACTCGCATTGATTTCCTGTGCATGTGTGTTACCTTCTAGGTTAATTCTTCTTGATCTAACCTTTTCTCTAGTTCCTGGCCTCCTTCTCCTATTGGCCTCAGTTGCTTTAAAGTATCTGCTTTAGTTTCTCTGCATTGAGGGCAACAAATGCTAGCTAATTTTTTAGGTGTCTTACCTATCCTCACCCTTCCCTTGTGTGCTCTCGCTTTTATCATGTGATCAAAGTCCAATCCCATTGTTGTGTTTGCCCTTGATCTAATGTCCACATGTGAGGGAGAACATACGATTTTTGGTCTTTTGGGCCAGGCTAACCTCACTCAGAATGATGTTCTCCAATTCCATCCATTTACCGGTGAATGATAACATTTCGTTCTTCTTCATGGCTGCATAAAATTCCACTGTGTATAGATACCACATTTTCTTAATCCATTCATCAGTAGTGGGGCATCTTGGCTGTTTCCATAACTTGGCTATTGTGAATAGTGCTGCAATAAACATGGGTGTGCAGGTGCCTCTGGAGTAACCTGTGTCACAGTCTTTTGGGTATATCCCCAAGAGTGGTATCTGCTAATTCTTTAGGACAAAGGTTTTCTCAAATGCCAAATTCTTACTTGAGATATGCATTTTTACATAGGTAATCCAATGTTCTTAAATCCAAGTAGCAAAGGCCGGGTTTTGCCAAAATCTGTGGTCCTACTACATATACTGCACCATAGCCCTTGTTCAGAGGACCAAGAGGAGTTCTACAACTCCTATAGATGTGGAACTGAAGATCTCTACAAGAGTAGATCCTTCCTCCCCCGACTAGGAGGAGAGTTGTTAATCCAACTTTCCATGGTGGAGGCATGTCCATCAATTATGAATGAGGATCAATGTAACCTGCAACCCAAAGGGCCAGATCAGGACCACTGATTGTGTCAATAAGCAACGTTTCATTGCAGTACAGCCACATACAATCATTCAGCATTGTCTCTGGCTGATTCCACACTTCACAGTGGAACTGGGTACCTATCACAAAGAATGCATAGCCTACAAGGTCTAGAATGCCTATTATGTGCCTCCTTAGAGAAAAAGCTTGTCAACCCCCTCATTTGGTAATATTTAGAAAACATTTAACACAGTAACTAGCACATAGTAAGTTCTAACAAATTTTACATGTTTTTATTTTTAGTCAAATCTTGATTACTATTGTCTGTGTTATTGATAGGTTAAGTCTGGGCACTTTGGGGGAGCATTCCATCCTTACTAATTTACATGCTTGTGGTGGTGAAATTTTCACATTTCTCCACTTTGTCTATAGGCTTATACATGTAATTTCAGCCTTGTGGATTTCTATACATGGAGATCATGCCTGATTCAACCATATGGAAATTATTTTAACTTAAAAGCATTAAAAACCAACAGATGATTTCATCTCTTATATATGTAATTATTATGTGAGCCAAAATGCCCTACTTTTGGATGCCATTTAAAAAGATTTTTAAATCACTAATACTGAGCATTAAAAGGGAAGTAAAAGTGAGATTTAATTAAATATAATATTAATGGTTGTCACATATGACAATTAAGAATGTGCCAGAATAGCTAAACAAAACAAGACTTGGATCATATGGCCCGTATTCCATTCACTGGAAGGACGTGATTAAAATATTTCAGCATTGAAACTATAATCCGTGATATGGTAATATGCTAAATATTAGCCCAAATGATGCTCAGAGTTTGGTAGACAGAAATTTCTCTTGGAAAATATAGGAAATATTCCAATTTAATGTACTTACTTAAAGTGATAGAAATCTGATGATGAGTATAATATTAAAATAGGTGGACTTAGTAGACAGCTCAAAAAGAAATGCCAAAAAGTGATTTGTTAGATAAAAGATGGGACTAGCATGATGCCATTGAAAGGAAGCTTCGGTGTTGAGCTCAGGCATTGAAGGAAGCTTGTATTGTGCTCAATCCTTAGCATCTCCTTAGGAGCCAGAGATGTTCATGTCCCTTCTGCCAAGTCAAATTTGTAGCAGTCATAGGTTGTTTTCAATGTCAACTCCTCTTTTCTTATTCATTTACTTTCTCACAAAGTTCCTTCCTTTTCCCCCAATGCCAGGATCATGATGAAATGCCCCACACCTGCACTACCCAGTATGATAGCCCCTAGGCACATATGGCTACAGAACACACAAAATGTGACTAGTGCAACTGAGGAATTAAAGCTTCAGTTTTGTTTAGTTTGAGCTAATTTAAATTTAAGTTGACACATATGGCTGTTGTCTATCACATGTTCAGCATTGAACAGGTTTTAGATTATCTTTAGAGCAAATGAAAACGCTGGAGATTTTTTTACCTAAATGACACTGGCTATTGTTCAATAGTGTCCCCTAACTACAGAGGTGGCAGGATTTGACCCCTAACACTCTGGACCTTTCACTACTCTCCCATTCTTCAGAGGGTACTTATCTTATGTCCTATTTCTGAAACTTTTCTTCAGGACGCCCATCTGAAAAATTCACTCAGTGAAAGATAGTCATTAACAGCAGAAAGTGCCACAAGACTCTACTGCTCCTTCCACTCTGTTTAGTTACTTTGACCCAGAGATAAATGTGGCATGTCGATAAGAAAAAAATTAATTTGTACATGTGGAGGGCAGAGGGTATATGGGAAATCTCTGTATCTTCTTCCCAATTTTGCTACAAGCCTAAACCTACTCTTAAAATCTATTTGTAAGGTTGATGGAATGACTCAAGTAGTAGAGCACCCGCCTAGCAAGCTCAAGGGCCTGAGTTCAACCCTCAGAGTCATCAAAAAATAAATTAAAAACAAAAAAAATTGTTTTGTAAAAATAAATTAATCAATCAGGTTAGGATTTAAAAAATTCACTTAGAAATTATGAGAAATCCTTACAATATAATATTTGTAAAATGGACGGTACAGTACAATTCCAATTTGTTTATATAAGTGTACAATCCTTAGGTATACAAGTTTTTATAACATAATGCAAGTGTTACACTTTTATGAAGTAGACAAAATGATAGCAGGACAAAACTGACTCTCAAAATAAGAAAATTTCTAGAAAATATGTAGCATGGATCCATTTAGTATTAAATACATGTGGTAATGCAATCAAAGGTTGTGTTAACTCCATTTGTGACGAAAGTAGCTATATTTCTCAAATTTGCCACCAAAATCATCTTTTCATTGAGCTTACTGGTGAAAAGATGAAGACATCATTTTCTTTCTCCTTGAGTTTCAGTTCATCTCAAGTGGAGTTCAAACATCTGAGTGACCTCCCTGGGCAGGTCTCAGAATGGGCAGCTCTCACTGCCTGCTCTCACCAGGGGCTGACTGTATTTTAAAAGAGTTTTAGGGAGAAGAACTTGCATTCTATCACTTGGCATTCATTTTTCTACAAGTATCACATTTGTATTTTAGAGAGATTGTCATATTTAAACAAGTGATTGTTCAGAATTGGCCCACATCTCTCTCCCCATTTATTACCTACCTCACTGTTTTGCTGCAAAGTTGCTTCTACAAGATGCCATTCTACTATGGCAGCAGAAAGTGGCTTCTAGGTCATGAAGTCCCACCTGGAGAGACAGAAAGTTGCATGCTTTTATAAAAGAATAAGGCTAACTCCTTTTCTTCTTCCACCTGACACAGCTCAAGCCCCACAGATCATTTTGCTTTGGCCATTTGTTGCTATTTGTTTGTCATGTGTTAACATTTTCAATTGTCTATATTCTAATTCTCCTCAAACTTATATACTTAAAATTTTTAAATAAAATTTTTAGGGTAGATGGAAAATTAAGTTAACATGTGATATGTACATAGGAAAGTGTCATCTTAAACCCTTTTCAATACTCCAAGGACATCAATAGTGATAATTACAATGAAGTTACATTTTGACAAACTTAATGTTAATTGAGAAATAAATTTTTATAAAAGTTGATGCCTTAATAAGAGCTAATACTCACAAAATCTTTAATGTGACAGTATAAAAAATAAAAAATAGTGGCTGTTAAAGTCACTTTCTGCTATCATACCGAGATGGCTTCATGGAAGAGCAACATTGAAGCAAATATAACTAAACTTTCTTTTTATAATTACCAATGAAAAATGAAAAAGGAAAAGTTGCATAGAAAGGGGGAAGTAGAAAAATAATTGAGCCAAAAAAAGTAAAGAAAAATTATGTTCCAGAGTTGTCAATTTTTAATATTGAAACCGTCTTTTCTGTTTTGACCACCTGACAGAAACTGCTTCCATCACCACCCCATGGTGAGGAAACCAGGAAACATCACTGCAGAGTCAAGAGCTCAGGAGAAGAGAACAGTAGACTTCCAGGGAGAAG
Source organism: Castor canadensis (assembly GCF_047511655.1). Lineage (NCBI taxonomy): Eukaryota > Metazoa > Chordata > Mammalia > Rodentia > Castoridae > Castor > Castor canadensis. The sequence goes on from NC_133390.1 coordinate 125,270,641, forward strand.
AGGGCATTCAGAGACTGTTCTCTTATTTGAACTGGGCTGTCAGCATCACAGGTAAGGTTTATAAACCTTGTCCAATCATGAGCCAAAATGACAGTATCCACTAGTAAGAAGGAGAAAGGCATTGTGAGGTACACTGTGCTCCTTCCTCAAAGTGCATGTGTTGAGATCCTAATCCACAGTGATTTGAAATGAGACTGTACTTGGAAATAGGGCCTTTTAAGGAATAATTAAGGCAAGATGAGCTCATCTGGGTGGACCTTAATCTAACACGATGGGTGTTTTTATGAGGACAGAACATAAGGACACCTGCACAGAGAAAACAAAGACCAAGAGATGACACCAAAAGGTGGGCCTCTATAGTCAAGGAGAGAGGCTTAGAAGAAATCAACCCTGCCAACACCTTGGCCTTGGACTTCCAGCCTTCAGAATGGTAAGAGGATAAATCCCACTGTTTTAACCATCTAATTCTTTATTATGATAGCCCAGCAAACTTCTACAGGCATCTTCTTCAAATCTCTAAACCCAAGCTCTTTCCTTGACCAAATCTGACACAGAAGAGAGGTTAAAATGTGCCCTCATTGCTATGAACAGAAGAAATATGTAAATCTACAAGTGTTTTTCACAAGACGTTCTCATTCCACTTTTAAACACAAGATTTTCCCCAAGCTAGATCTGAAGCTGCCTGCTGACTTTTTTACTTTAAAATGCTGACTGCATGGAACTGTTAAGTAATTAATAACACACGGTGAGAGGCAGAAATGGAACACACAAAAACTCTCTCGGTGGCATTGTTCATGAGCTCTTTTCCCCAGCTGGTGTCCAGCAAAACTAACTGAAAAGAAGCAACCAAGGAGCCCTTCAGAGTGTGAACTCTGTGAAACAATCACCACTTCCCAGCACTTGTGTCTTTGTCCAGCAACAGGAACACCAGAACGCCCTAATGGGGCAGAACAATGACCTATTTATTCTGATATCCTGTCTCCTCCTGAGCCTTATGCCAGGTCCTTTTGAGGACAGCCTGAAGGCCACATCAGCACCCTATTGTGTGCCACTTGTTGAAGTGTAGAGTCGGGGGAATTTAGAGAGTGTGGGAAGGGTGGATTTCTTCCCGAAGCATGTGGAATGTGTAAACAATATCCACTCACTTGTCCCTCTGATTTGGATTTCTGGAGATTTCTGAGCTACAGAAAGTATGCCATGAAGAGTAATCACACACATACACACACACACACACACACACACCGCTGTGTATTTTATTATTTCAATCAACTTTTGGTTTCTGTCTTTGACCTTGAAGATGATTGTGTTATCACCTTTTCCAGTTGTTTTATTTCAACCTTTTCTGACCTTTATATTTCAGCCTTGGGTGAGTCTCTCACTCCTGTAAATGGAATGCTGATCCTGTTATGCCAGAGTTTTAGAACAAAAGCCCCAGTTTCAGGAGTCCCAGTATAAAAGGTTCTGCCCCTGTCCCAACACAACCATTAACAAGATGATTAAGGTGGTAAAGGGAAGAACAGACAAAGAACACTGACCCTGAGTCCATCTTTAGGGTACTGACATGAGCATCCAAATTATATAGGGAAGGGAAGTATGTGTAGTTAGACTTGAGCAAACTGTGGTCCGGTTGATCCTCATCTCAGGATTAGTCAGGTGGGGCCTTGTCATGGAAAGAAAGTCTACCTAGTGGGTAGATTCAACTCTTATCACGAGATGTCCATCCACCAGACCAACTGTTTCTGGAATCCAAAATGACTGCCAAAGAGAGTGTCTCAGAAAAAAGGAGACAGATGCAAATGGAAGCAGAGATGCCAAACTTCCTTCAGTTGACTTGTGGGATGAAGTGAAGATTCAGTGCTTTTTAACAACAGTCATTTCTAAGTACCTGTTATAATTATTTCCTCTTTTCCATACTTGTTTCAACCATTAAGAATTTATGCTCTCTAGTTTAGGTGCAATATTCAGGACAATGGTTTTTTTTGGTGTCTACTTGATGTCTACATTTAACACAGCTATTTAAGAAATATCTTCAAAAACCAACTACAGAAACTATTTCTACTCTGGAATGCTTTGGAAACCTCAACCACATCCTTGCATCCTTGAGTATTATTTAGTTTTGACCCAATTAATTAATAGATTTTCATTCATATTTTTTAAATCTATTTATTCAAAATACACTGACGATGTTAATTCCTTTACCTAATAGTTGTTGATAGGGCTGAGGACACATCACCCTAAAATATGACTGCAGGAGACCAGAACACAACATCCTAAAATATGTTCCCTTGGTATAAGTGTTATTTTGAGAAACTGAAGACGCAGAGTAGCTCTGAAAAATTAGCCTTTTGCAAAAGGAAGTTACATATGTGAAGGAAACTTCCCTTTGTAAGGGTGCTTTTCTCCACTTCCTTCTTATAGTCCCTCAAACAATGGACAGCAACTTAAATATGCATAACAAGCTACCATGTTGGTTTAAAGTGGTTTTTTTTTTCTTTCTTTGGTTTTTCCTTCCTTCTTTCCTTCCCTTTCTTCCTTCCTTCCTCCCTCTTTCTTTCTTTTTTTCCCTTTCTTCCTCTTTCTTTCCTTCTTTCTTTCTTTCTCTCTCTCTCCCTTTCTTTCCTTTCACTAAATGATGAAAATGATAGTATTTATGCCTGATGCTTAATGGGTTTCCTGAGATCTACTCTTCAGATTTTCTCTTTTTCTAGATTCTCTCCCATGTGTGCACGAGATGCACATGTCAATAAACTATAAACTTGTTTCTTTTTCTCTCCTTAATCTGTCTTTTGTTACAGGCAATTTGAGTTAAGTTTGAGTTAAGAAATATGAGAGGTAAAGAAAGCTTTACCTTTTCTCCCCTACATTGTATATATAGCAGGTACTTAAAAACTGCTTTTGCTGAATCTTTGCTTGGGCGCACAAGGTGACTAAATGCAGGATAGAAACTGGTATCTTTGTCTTTGTTTTCTATCGGCCTCCTTTGTCTTACATCTTTGGGTCAGATGCTGCTTAACTCTGCACAAAGGTAATTCAATCATTCAAGGATCATCTGTCTAAAAAACTGGTAATACCTAACTGATCTCAGGCTCTCTCAAGGCTGAGGAGACAAAGGAAGAGTAACTGAGGCATTGTGCTGGCATCTTTTACAATGTACCGTTCAAGACACCCCGAAGGGCACCCAAAAGTCTCTGCCATTGTCCTAGACCTACAGTCACCTTGGATTCTAGGAAAAGCAGAGCTTTGCAGACAGAGACCCCATAACGATTCACCTCCAAGCAGAGGCAGTCATCTGTAGGAACCACATTGTCTCCTTAAGCAAGAAGGGCTTCTTCTAACCAACTTGCTGGACCAGAACTGAGATAATGATCAACCAGACCACAGTTTGACGAAGATTGCCTAATTATGTGTGACTCTCCCCCGTCCAATTCTTCCTCTGCTTAAACCTAAAGCTCGTGTCAGTACCCCAGAGATGAGCCAGGATTCTCAATCCTTTTCCTCTTCCCAACATAGCTGTAATGATTAAAATCCTTTCCTGCCTTCTCACCATTACTTCCATTTGCTTTCTTGGAGTGAGTGGCCTACCTGATTTGTTGAAGCTCCTAGAGCTGGGATTAGGACTAGGACTCTAGTTACATATATTCTCACAAAAAGAAAAGTCTCATTTTGTGTGAGTCCCTGGGTCTATGGATGGCTTGCAGCAGTAGTGTTGTGATGCCTTCAAACAGTACAACTTCGAATCTTTTATACCCTAAGATGGTTAACAACTCACAAGGGGCACTATTCCAAAGTGATTCTCTCAGGAGGAATGCCAGACTGAAGTGACCATGGAAATCACATGAAAAGGCTAACAAAAACTATAAAATACAAAACAACCTGCCCATCCAAACTGAAGCTTTTAATAATGTAAACAAGTAGATGAAAGATCATTATATCACATGGGATAAATGAGAAAAAAAAACCAAAAATGCATCCCACTTGACTCACTCATGCTGCAATCGGCAGACAGGCTAGGTACCAAGGATGCTTGCAGAAATGGTGGAGCAAATTTTCTACTTAGTGACAGATTACCATAAACTAGTGCATGTTCACTTTCTACTCTCCTCCACCAGAAATGAGAAGGCTTCTTCTCAACTCAGGAAAGAACTTAATAATTCAAGAACATAATCTGCTACAAAGACTTTTATTACTGGTATTGGAAAAACTTTCCTTTAAAGAGCCAGGTAGTAATCACAGGGTCAGTGCTACAGTACAGCAAATTAGTTATCTAAAGCACAAAATTTAAGTATGCTATCAGCCTGAGAATTGTGCAAAAGCCCCAGACAGCAAGCTCCTTCTTAAATTTTGCAACCAAAGTACTTTATTTGCCTTCCATGGTCTTGACCCTGACTAAAACGTTAGGTTTGCACACCAATGGTCTCATAACCACTCACCTCTGCACTATAACACTAAACCAACTAGAGACAATGGAAGATTATGGGTGTGACTGTACTCCAATAAAACTTTATTTACAAAAGTAGGCAGTGATCCAGATTTGGATCAAGGGCTATACTTTTCTGACTCCAGGCCAATTCGGATATGTAAAATGAATACAAATATTTCTATGTATGATTTGAACATAAACTTCATCAGTATGTACAAAGTTTTTGTTATACCAGCAAATGATATCTCTTTTAAAAAAAAGTTTCGGGAACACTGCTTGAATTTACATAAATTCTGGAAAGAAGGTTCCAGAATTGGGATTTTAAATGTTACTTATTCCTTCAATAAGTCATGCATGTATTTTCACACCTTTAAAATTTTTTTTCCACTCTTACCCACCCACTTTCTAGTTTGCCTGTCAAAAATGCTACTCATTCTTTAAAAGCTAAATTTAAAAATTGCCTCCTCTATGAGACTGCCTCTCTTTGCCTCATCTCTACACATCTCCATACACATACAAAAGGACTCTGTGATAATATAGCCTTTGATTTGGAATTCTATACTAAAAACCTTCAAACTGTTGTGGGTTATAATTAATAGTCATGTGTTATGTCTATCTCCACACTGCACTATTGGGGAAGGACCATCTTGGTTATTTTTCTCAAATAAGGAAGTATATTGCATTCCTAATGGTCTATAAATATATATTAAAATAAAATAAATTGGGTTTTTGGCACCGATTTGTTCTTCAGGTTTTATAAGGTACCACTTAAAAAAATCTCACTCATTCCACCGTGTGCCAAAAGTTGGTGCCCCGAAGCCATGTGGAGGCATGTGTGGCAGATTCTTGGCTGGAGACCATGATCATAGCCCACATTTGTATTTAATAAGCTGATATGCCACCCACTGGTTAATAATTATAGTCTAATTTTCTAGTGATCTGTAACTCATAATGAGAAATTCTAAGAGTCCAAGCATGCTATTCTTTATTAGAAAAAGATTAATTGCAAAGTATTTTTTAAAGTTACTTAATTAAATGCTATACTGCTTGCAATCTTGTTTGCAATAGTCTAGTGGGTCAGGGGAAGAAGGAGCACAGAGGAAAGAAGCCCAGTCACAGGCCGATGACTGTTTCACTTAGGTGCTGGATAAGTGCAGCCTCATTGTACAGTTCCCTCTAGTTTTGTGTATGTTTAATTTTTTCCAATAAAAAATTAATAGTAATTTAGCTATAGAGTAAAATATTTTGAATTCTGCCTTTGATTTCAGTAAATATATTTTTCTTCAGAGACCAATTCATAAAGGAATAGAAAGGTTAGATAGATTAGATGATAGATAGATAGATAGACAGATGAAACACTTCTCATTAGACCCATTTCTCCTACTTTTATTTATCTGACCATAATTCTTTTAAGACCACCATCCATTGGCCAGGGCTAACGTTCCCAGTTCTGGTAATTTTTTATTGCCTAAGGAAAGCCAAAAGCAGAATATGGTGGAATAACGAAAGTGGAAAAAAATTCCCTCCCATTAATACTAGTTGGCAGTTACTGAGTGCATAATACAGCCCAAATCCTAAATGTCTATTTATTAATATGCTTAATTGTCCTGTTCAACAGCCATTGAAATAGCTCATTTTCATTACCTTACTTTAGAGATTTGTGTGAACAAGGACACACAACCTGCAAACCGAGGAGCTGGAGTTAGAACCCCCCTAGATCTGGCTTCAGAGCCCCAACTTGTAAGCATCTTGCCACAAGGTTGAATTTAAAGAATTGACCAAAACAAATTCAAGTCCCCATTTTTCAGTGCCTGACACTACTTATCAGCTTCTAGTTAGAATTTCCTCCTTAGATTTTGCATTTTATACTTTTTGCAATTTCCTCTGTGGACTGCTTATCATTGCATATGTTCCTTTATGTACTAGTCAGTTTTGCTACAGTAACAAAAACTGCAACCTCTTATTGGTTTAAAACAACATGCTGTGTTTCAACTGCTGGTTCACCACAGCAGGGCTGTATGTATGTTCCACATGTTTTCTAATTCAGCCTCCTTGACAAGTGGAATTGCTTCATGGCACAGGAAAAGAGCAAGATTCCTGTGAAAATTTGTGATGCTTCCTAAGCTTTCTTTAATGTGTATTGGCCAATACACATTAGTGGCACTGAGGCAGGCTAGAAGTAGGAAAAGTTTGGGGCTCATGTAAGTTGCCCAGACATGGCCCAGACAACCCTCACCTGGCCAGGAATCACCCATGCCCCTCCCCACTCATTGATAATTGGATGGGAATCACCTGGTTCCTCCCTTCTGGAAACACAATATGGCAGTGAGATGCTTTATTTCTTTCCAGGAAACACAGCAAGACATACAGGGATAAGCAGGGGTAATTACTCTTTTATGAGGAAAAACAGAGTAAATGATGGTGAAAAGTGATTTTAATCTACTAGTCTCTTTCCAATATGTATCAGGTCCTCATACATAGTTGTTCTACCAACACGTTTTGGTCATTAGGTACTGATTTAGCATGCCCTAGATTCTATCATTATCCACTCCCTGGCTCAAGGTTTCATTCAAATTGTACAGTAAGAGCCTCCAGGGTTCTTAGTTCAAACCTCTTAGAGATAATGGAGCTTTTATCCATTCTTGTATTAAGAACACAAGTCTCCTTACATCCGGGCATCATCCTTAAGATGGTAAATAAAAGTCCCCTGTCACACAGACTTTGGTAACGAAGTGAATCCTTTATGAGTTATGTAAAACAAAGAATGTAAGTCCTACTACAAGGCCTCAAACATCTAAAGAGCCTATTTTCCTCGCATGGTATAAAACCCTACTAGGATATCCTGGGATAGCATAGTCAAGAGCCATATTCCCTCTAATTTCTACTTTACCACTTAAGCAGCATTCTACTTCATACTTGCAAGAAATCAACTGCATCCCTAGCAGTCATATATTCTACATGGGAAGAAAACTGAAAAGAATGAATGAAGGCTGAGAATATGCACGTAGCATGCTCCATTTAGATACCATAAATTAACTTGCCTGCTCTGCTTATATCTCCTTGAACAAAATTGAGTCACTGTGGCTTCCTTATGTCCAAAGAAGTCTGAGGTCGATATCTTTATTACTTTCAAGCTTTTATTTTAAAATAATTACAGAGTCATAAGAAGCTGCAAGAATCACACCAAACAGTCCTGTGAGCCTCTATGCTGTGTCCTTCAGTGATAACATCTGACATACTATAGTACACTATCAAAATTAAGAAATTTACATTGACAAATTACAATTAGCTAGAATGAACCACAGACCCCTCTAAGATTTCACAAATTTTTGCATGCACTCAGTTTTCATGTGTCTGTGTGTATAGGTCTGGAACATTTTACCTCCTATATGGAATCATGTAAGTATGACTGCAATCAAGTATAGAACAGTTCCATTACCACAAAGGAAGTCCAGGAGATGGATCTTTTAACTACATACATTGAAGTCCTGAACAAAGTCAGGGTCCTGCTAGGAAGGAAGGAAGGGAAATGGACTTGGGGTAGCCAACAAGCAGTACCTGTGACAAAAAGCAGCTATTTTTAGGAGAGGGAGTTTTTCCATGACCTTAGAAGTATGAAGTATGAATAGATTCTGTTCACCCCCATACTTCCCTCTGACATATATACTCCTTTTGTTCTTTAGAAATCTCTCAAACAAATGCCACACAATATGATTTATCTCATGCTGTAAGCCTATAATGATCCCATTGGGATGTAGAATTCACAATTTCAAGAAACAGCAAATATATGTCTGAGTTCAATACCATTAACACCACCCAAGAGACCAATGAAAGAACAAAGGGTTTTTGTTGTTATTGTTCTAATGAGAATGGTTCCTTGACACAGGACCAAAAGGCAACAAGTATAGGGAAATGAAAAAAAACCTAAAGTGTCTCAAAGGGTGTGGTATTTGAATGAGGGGTTGGGGGGTAAGAATAACCTCTTAACTCGAGCTACCATAGTTATTTGCAGTCCAATTCCAGAATTGCCTGAATGAAATTCACAGCTTTCTTACTGTGGGATCTGAGGAACATTCCTTTTTGTATAACATGAAATTTCTTCAAGTGCCAATAATGGGAAGAAATGGATATGAAGTGGGAAAAGAATCTCTTCCAGAAAGTACAAATACATTTAAAAACTAGAATCATTTGTAAAGTATACTTTGTTCAAAAGCACTGGCTCTGTCAAAACCAGGGCAATCTTGATCTGATTGATTGATTGGTTGACTTATTGGTGATGAACAAAGGCAATCTCATGATACTGTAATAGGTTATCAAGATTTGTTTCCCCTCCAAGTATTAGCTATTGACCAGTCACTGCTAATACAATCAGTACAATCAGCAGTAGGCTGCTCAGACTGGGGAGAATGACTCCAGCACAAGAAATAGAATAACTTAGGAAAACCAATTTATGCTCCTGAGTACATCCTTCTTAATTGTACTTTTCCACAGTTTTTGAGGTGTACTTCTACATGGTGATGATCAAGATGGATGATAAAACACTAGAATAAGACTTCAGAAAATCAGGGTCAATCTATCAAATATTAGATTGAAACCTTAGACAGTCATCAAAAGTAATCAGAGGACAAAGCCACTGATATGTATCAGCTCCTCCTCCCAGTAAGGCAAGCATCATTCTACTTTCCCCAATTGCCATTGTCCCTAGTTCTAGGACATGCTCTCAATAACTAAGGGTGACACATTTTTATATACTCATTTCCCTTCATGTTAGAGGTTAGCTTCTGAATTCCAAAAATATTAAGAGGGCAGAGAAGGCTATAAAAGTAACAAAGTTTTCTCCAGTTCCAGGTGGTACTAAAACTGATTGTGAATTCATTCTCTTCTCATTGGGATGTGAGTCTAGTTCCCTTCTCCTGGAATCCACACTGACCTCTCTATTTGGTTTGAGCACTCACCTCCCTGTTAGCCCTAGCCCTAACCATAACTAACCCAAACCATAGCCTTAGGCCTAACCTCCTAAGTCCAGGTCTTCAGATGCCTTGGTGCTTTCATGCATGTCTCTAGGAAAGTTGGGCCACCATAGAAGGAGTCCTAGAGCAGTGAGGTTTCTACCTTCCTCAGTCATGGGACGGCACTTCACTTTTCAGTTCTAACTGAGCCCAGACTTCCAGTCAGCCCTCCCAAGGTGCTGGACATGTGAATAAATGGGTCTTGTACCCTCCAGACATGACTAGCCATGGACTGAGTATCCCTGAGTAACCCTAGTCACTGCTTTGAGCAGCAGAAAATGTCTATGTAAAGCCTGCCAAGTTCCTGACCTGTACAATTGTGAGATAAAATAAAACGTTGGCTTTGCAAAGCCACTAAGTTTGGGGGTAATTTTTTTAATGGGAATTGGCTACCTGACCCCTGAATGATTTTTGTTATGGTTCAGTTCAAAGCCAATGGTGGAGCTGGCTCTACATAGCAGAAGCGCAAACATGCATGTAGCACTGTTCTAAGTAACACATGTGGTCCTCACAATGCTTCACCAACTAAGTACCGTTACTGTCATCCCTAGGAGGAAAGGGAAGAATAGCAGGATTATCCATGGTCACTCAGAAAAGAGGTAGCAAAGGTGGGGTTCAAAGCCAGGGAGTCTGCATTCTTAGCACACTACCCTTTTTTTTTTTTAAAGAAGTTTGATCCATTTATTCAAGCTAAGAAGTTATCCTAATGTGCTCCATTTCTAAGTGGTCTGTTTAAGCTGTTTGCTCTCCTCTGCTTCACTGCAGACTGTAGACAAGAGTCAGGAAGGACCAGACACACAGAGATGCTGAAGGCAAATGTGTAGGGACTCTAATTATGCTGTGCAATACTCTATTTATAAGGACCCTTAAAGGGAAAAATCTTTCCTGACCTTTGGATCAGGAAGAGTTAACAATTGTTCTGAATAATTGGTTTCTTTTGAATAACTACTACTACTTGGTTAAGTGCTACTCCTTCACATTTCTGCTTTTATGTTTTTCTACTTTTCTATTTTCTATTTTGTGACCCAACTCTTGCTTTCTTGTTTGAATTTGCTCTAATTCTTTGAATGGAATATGTCTATAATTTGTGAATAGTTGTAAGTTTTTCTAAATACATGTTAGAAGGAAGCAAGGTATATAACAATCAATAAAAATGATGTCTAGGCTGGGGACACAGCTCAGGGTTAGAACACTTTCCTAGCATGTGCAAGGCTCTGGGTTTGATCGCCAACACCACACATGCAAGAAGAAGGAGGAGGAGGAAGAGGAGAAGGAGAAAGTTTTGAGTACTTGTGTAACCAACAGAATTCACCATTGAGTATTCTCATCTCAAATCTGAACTAGAAATGTGTGTGTGTGAATGCACGTGTGTATGTGCAAATTATACCATATGCCAATCAATTAGAAATGAGTTCAACTCTAGAATATATTACCTTTAAAATGCCTGGGAAAATATTCCATGGAAAAGATGGCTCCATGAATCAAAAAACAGTTAGAATGCTCTGGACACCTAAGAGTCAAGGACATTAACTTTTGTATAACAAGAAAGCTGGAATCAGACACTCTGTCAGATATACTGTGACAGGATGAAGACTGGTGTCTCTCTTTTCTCTCAGCCTTTGCCCTGGGATGGTGAGGTGGCTGCTGCCATTTCTGGTGTTACTTCCTATGTGACTGCTGCCAATCACAGAGCATAGAGCCACTAAACATGACAAAAAAAAAATCTCTTCCAAAACCTTTCCACTTGTATCATGAAGGAGAGCTCTTTCTTAGACAGATTCCAGAAAACTGCCTCTTACATATCTTTGTTCAAAACTGTGTTGCCCTGCCACTCTTGGCTACAAAAGAAGCTGGGAAAGTCATTATTGGCTATTTTGTCCTTAGAGTTGAAAGCAAGAAAGCAGAAATGGACATGGAATGGTTAATAGGCAGCCAAGTATTGCTTCCACTATAGGAATGAAATGAAATATGATAAAAAATATTTTTAAATGTATGGTTTGGACAGCCTATCAGAAAAGGTAATGGCCTTGAACAGCTGGTTGGATTGCTTGAGGTGGCCTGTAAAATGTTAATTTTTATAAAAAACCAAGTCCCCCAAAACACTGATAAGAGTCTCACAAAAATGTTCATGTTAATTTTTCAGTTCTTCACCACTAGTTCAATTGGCTTTTGAGGAGGAATATGTGCTGGTGGTCTTCAGTCCACAAGATGCCCCTGGGTTGCCTCTTGAGGTTGAAGGGCAAGTCAAGTGGGCCAGTCTTCTGTAACCACCTACCTCTGTTAGAACCAGTTTGTTCTCTTTCTCTTCTGAGATAACAAAGCATTTTGCTACTAGACAAATGCCTGATAAACACAATGCCACTGTTGTGCTGGGTATCCCAAAGTGCCACCTGTATCAACATCTTCCCAAATTCCCTAAAACCCAATGTCCTCAATCCTAGTCCAGACCCAGAAACTAGACATTCTGGTTGCTAGATTTTCAATACAGCCCAAGTTTCCAAAGTTTCTAAGCAAGATCTAAAGTTAAAATTTTCCTTATAACCTATTCTGCCCTAAAAAGAACAGATTTCAGAAATTAGAGATGTGAGCAAAGATCAAGATATAAGGTTGATTACCTTGGGTTTTTTAATTATGTTTTTTTCTTCTTCCCTAAATTCTTGTGCTTGACATTGACCCCTGAAATTTTTATACAGATTCTGAAATTGTGTTCCTGGTTTCTCTTGGCATGCTATGCAAAGTAAATGGTGAAATATTCATTGAAAGTGTTAGATAGAAATCAATTCTTGCTGCCTGCAAGGAAAGTTTTATTCTTTTCATCAATGAGGAAATATTGTATAATTATTTTAAATGCCTGATATAGGGTTCCCTCTACCAGGAATTAAATAAAAACAGTCAAACACAGAAAAATGTAAGTACTTTGCAAATGGTTAAAATTCAGGTATTCTTTTATTAGATCACAGCACTGTGAGACAGATTAAATTTCAAGCATGGAAACTTTCAGCATTGTTCTTATGATTACACAGCTTCCAGAGTAATTACCCTCTCAATTAATGTGATTGTCCTTAGAAATTAAACAGGAAGATCCTAAGTAAATTATTGTTTCTTTTTTATTTATCAAAATAATAGAAAATAAACTGTAGATTCATTAAACACTCCCACATTGGTTTCTATATGGTATTGACTTCAATTCAGAGATAAAGTTTATCCTCTTTTGGTAAAAAGCTTATTATAAGATTGTTTTTAGTCCTCTTCTAAAACAATTTAATTTATAATTAAATGTATTTCTCCTCTACTTTAATTGTTCTTAACAAACAATACAAATGCATATGTGATGCTTCAATAATTCCCTATTACACGGAAATCTGGGAATGAGAGAATTCTCACACATTGACGTTCAGTTTGTTTTTATTTCTCAGGAAACTGTATTATATGTGAATTAGTCCCTCTCACATTATAATAGGAACATGAAACAAATGAACAGTGCATGAATTTCTTTCACAGAGGAAAGCATACCAGGACCCAACGTGAAAATGAAGAGCAGTAGTTTTGATTAATGATTAAAATGAACAATTACTCCATTCCAGCTTCCTCAGTCCAAACTTGGCTTTCTCCTGATCACTTGCTTCCTTTTTCTCATTAGTCCAATTACTTTTAATATCTTGTTAATATTTAAAACTCTTTTGTAGAATTCCCTTAAAATAACATTTTTGATGTTTTAGAAAACACTAAGGCAACAAGGGAAGAAGAACTGAAATGGGTAGTAAATTGTACCACATGGCAACAGAAAAACTGTTCATACACAATCAAGTGTTGCCACCAAAAAAGAACACTTAAAAAGCAAACAGTAAAGATCTCATCTTAATTCGTTCTTCCACTATAAAAATAAAGAGGTATGTTTATACTTAAATATTCCGTGTGTTTCTTTTGTCAGTTTAGTCTGGGTAATTCCACTTGTTTCTTTCCCATTTGTGTTTATATCTCAACAGAAAAGCCAATCTAATCCCAAATGCACCCCAGTCTCTTGATGTGGAATGGAAACCATTGATAAAAGATAATTCCCCTTTTCTCCCAGCCTGGTGGATGAGTCTGAATGGATTAAGCTGATATGGACCAAACCAACAATGGTTTACAAAGGCTGATAGTGAGCTTGGCATCAGAGCAGAAAACATTTTTGGATGTCCTCTTTCCAAAGCAGGATGGAATCACTAAGGAAACCCAAGGAGTTTACAGACCATAAACTGGCCTGTAGCTGTGTGTCATTTGGCTCATGCAGGTTTTAATTTTTTTAAATTCATTCCTAATATCCAAAACCATGAGATTTAGCATAAAAATCATGACAGTTGGTATTTCTGGTGCTATAAAAGCATCTGTGTAGACCAAACCTACATGTGGCTGTTATTGGTAAGAATGGAAAAGATGCCCCCTGCTTAGATGGAATGCAGGCTCTCCACTTTAGGGTTTGCTCATCCCTTGTCCTTTTCACTCTCAGGTATTACCTGCCTGGCCTCTGCAGGCAACTGAACGTGTGTGTCTCCTGATGTAGTCCAGCACTTACACTTTTCCAGATGATGTAAGAAATGAAGGCCATGATTGAAGTTGCTAGCGAATCACTCTGTGGTATGAAGATGAACAGAACACTGTGAATCAAACACCCCTTTGCTGGGAAGGTTACATTCTAGCTACATGTGAATGAAAATCCAAGACAACAAGATGTATGGACAGAATTCTTCACATGGATATGTTGATGCTTTTGGCCAGTAAATTTGGGGACTCCCACCAGGGGTTCAAGTTTTATTATTAACCACTTTAACAACATGATTAGCTTTAATGGAAAGGGAAGGAAAAATTCACAGTGCCTGATTAGGTAAACAATGTCATATCAAGGGTAGGGCCATGAGAGTAGAACCCCAGGTGCAGTCAATAAGAAAGAGGTAGGGGTGGGGTGTGGTTCAAGTGGTAGAGCACCTGCTTAGCAAGTGTGAATCCCTGAGTTCAAACCCCATACCACTAATAAAAAGGTCAGGTGTCAGTGGCTCATGCCTGTAATCCTACCTGCTCAAGACACAGAGTTCAGGAGGATCACAGTTTGAAGCCAGCCCAGGCAAATAGTTGTAGAGACTCTTATGTCTAAAAACCTGCCACAAAAAAGGGCTGGTAGAGTGGCTCAATGTGTAGGCCTTGAGTTCAAGCTCCAAAACCCAAAAAAAAAAAAAAAAAGACAGAGGTAATGCCTATAGAAAAGTTCAATACAAATAAAGCTCACAAAATACAGTCTACTTTAATTAATAGCATGTGCCAGCAAATATGAGTAATGTCAGCCTCTAGAGATATTCCTTTCTAAACAGTAAAATGTATTGGTAGTTACAGTTGAATTTTAATAATATATGTGTGTCTTAGTATGTTTTTGCTGCTATAACAGAATAGTACAGACTAGGTCATTTATATGAACCAGAAATTTATTCACTTATGGTTCTAGAGGCTTGGAAAAACAAGAGTGAGAGGCTGGCATTTGGCGAAGGCCTTTGTATTAGTTACTTCTATGTAGCTGTGACCAAAATACCTGACAGAAAAACTTAAAGGAAAAAAAATTATTTTAAACTATAGTTCCAGAGGTATCAGTCCATCTTGTCAGGGGGGACAGGGCTGAGCAGAACAATTCACACCATGGTTACCAGAAAGTATATAAAAACACATGAAGGGGCTAGGGACAAGGTACTCACAAAGATCCACTCCTAGTTACCAACTTCTTCTACCTTCCAACGTTTCCAGAAACCCCTAAAATAGCACCACAGCTGGAGACCAAGCTCCCAAACACTAGTCTTTGTGGGGGATACTTTGTACTCAAAGCATGACAGTTTGCCCCAGTTCCCAGAAAGCTCATATTCACCTCATAATGCAAAATGCATTCATTCCATCTCCATAAGTCTCCATCATCTTAAAAGTTCCATTATTGTTCAAACATTCAAGGTCAAATTTCTTCTGAGACTCAAGGCAAGCTCTTAGCTGTGAGCCCCTGTAAATAAAAAATAAACAAGTTACATATGTCCAAGATACAATGGCACAGAATATATATCCTCATTCCAAAAGGGAGGAAAGAGGTCATAGAATGAAGGAACGTGACCGAAGACTGAAACCACAGGGAAGTCCTGTGGCCCCACATTTGGCATCTGGAGCACATGCTGTCATGATGTGAGCTCCACAGGGGCAGTCCCATAGTTATGGCCTTGCCATTTGCAGCCTACTTGGCCTCTATCTTGGGCTGGCTCCATTCATTGCCTATGGCTTTCCTCAGCAGATATTCCACATTCCTGGCATCTCTAATATCCTGGACTCTCCTCTGCAGCTGCAGCTTCACCTCACAGTTTCACACCCTGTCCTCTCAGAGGTTGCCATAAGGGACTCCCACCCTGCCACACATTGCTTGGCTTAACAGTTCTTCCTTTGAAATATGGTTGGAAGTCTCCATGACCCTGTAACTCTTGTATTTTGAATACCTTATACATCAGCATCATATGGATAATACCAAGGGAAGTATGGTTCCATTGGAACCTGGTTGCAATAGCCTCTGAGTACCCAGGTAGCTGAACCTGGGAAGATATTTCCCTAAGCAGCCCTGGTGCAGGGCATCCAAGCAGCTCTCCCTTCTCAAGAAGTCTTTCAAATGAGTTTACAATTTTCCGCTCTGAATCCTGCAATTCCTGAAAGGCCCTCAAGTTATCTTTCCTATTGGCCCAGTTCAAAGTGCTTTCTTCTTCTCCTCCTTCTCCTTCTTCCTCCCCTACCCCTTTTCACTCCTCCACCTTCTTCTTCCAGTACTGTAGATTGAACTGAGGGCCTCACACTTGCTAGGCAAGGGCTCTACCACTTGAGCCATGCTCCCAGTTCTTTTGTTTTTCTAGTTTGTTTTTCAGGTAAGTTCTCAGGCTTTTGCACTGGTCAGCCTCTGACCTCAATCTTTCTACTTCAGCCTCCTGAGTAGCTGGGATTATAGACAGCTTGATACTATGCTGTCTTAAAATTTCCTCCACCAAATTAATTAGCCCACCACTTTTAAACCCAGCCTCACTCAAACTCTCGGGGTGCAATTCTTTCCTAGAATTGTGGCATGCATGGCCTCTGGTTCAGTTTCTCATCTGAAACCTCATGAGCCCACCCATCACTGTCCACATTCCTGTCAGTGTCTTGGCTTTCTGAGATCCCACCAGGATCTACCATCAAGCTCTGAGCTTCTGTAGCACATTCTAACTCTTCCACATTCTTCCTGCAAAGTTTCCAAAGACTACACAACCACATGACCAGGTTTAGTTAGGCACAGCAATGGATCTTCTTCTCTGGCACTGATTTTCTGTATTTGTTAGCTTTCTTGTCACTGTGACCAATGACTTGAGAGAAACAACTTAAGAGGAAGAAATTATTTATTTTGGCTCATAGTTTCAAAGGGGTCAGTCCATGGTTGCTTGGTCCCATGCTCATGGGCAGGACATCCTGGCAGCAAGAGTATGTGGTAAAGGCTATTCACTTTTCATCAGACAGGAAGCACAGAAAGGGGATTCAGGAAGGTGCCAAAGGAAGAGATATCCCCAAAGGACATGCTCCCCAGTGACCTACTTCCTAACTAGTCCCACTTCTTACCTTTCACGACTTCCCAATAATGCCAACATATGGTGAGTTCATCAAGCGTTAATCTGTTTTTGGTGAGAGCCCTCACGATCTGACCATCTCTGGGAATGCCAGTTTTGGAAACACCATCGTACACACTACCAGGAGAGTGCTTCACTAATCTGTTATGTGTTTCTCAATCCAATCAAGTTGACAAGATCTACCATCACAAGTTCACCCCTTGTCAACTTTACATTCAATCACTTTAAACTGTCATCTTGTGACAAAAAGGCAAAGAGAGGGAGAGAGAAAGAGTAAAATGATGCTGAATGCTCTCTTTTATAATCAATCCACTTCCAGAATAATGAACCCAGGAGAGCAATAGTGGTATTGTCCTCAGTCTCCCCTCCTGGCCTCATTCCCCCTCTTGGACCCCACCCCCCAACACTGTCATACTAGAGATTAAGCTTCAGAGCTGGGTGGGGACACATCCAAACCATAGCAATATGTAAGAAGCAAATTTGAAGATTGTATTCTTTCTACTTGATTAAATTTTTTATTCTGCATGAAAATTGAAAAATCCCCAGTTCCACAGCTTGACCCACAGCACCTAGATTTAGCCATATAAAATCACTGTAAGTGGAAGTCTGCAATAGTCTAAAATCTTCTGGGCTTGCTTCAGGCTAAGTGCCTGTTTCTCACCCCTGCTGTATACATGTTCCCATGTTTAAACACAGGGTAGCTTCAACATAAACAATGATAGCACAATGATTACAAAGACAAGAAGCACAATTGGATGACTTTGATGCTATGTCTACAGTGCCTTCATTTCTGTTTACAATTCTTCAACTGCAGAAACATCTAAAGCCTCTAGAATCAATCACACTGTCTCAAAAAAACAAAGATATGGGCAG